>NC_138381.1:27181595-27203668 GCF_054177405.1 Leptonychotes weddellii | reverse complement strand
TTTCTGATGAGAGAGTTGTTGCTCTTTTCTTCGATCTCCTGTTGAGTTTGTAGGTGTTCAGAATGGTTTGATCCCTATCAGCTGAATTCCTGAGAGGAGACGAAATCCGGGTCTCCTACTCCTCCGCCATCTTGCTCCGCCCCCAATGAAATTCTAAACATCTTTTAACTGTATCATCTATTTTCCCTTATCCTCCGTATTTCTTTCCTTTAGTCTCTTCATACTTCTTACTGTTTTTTTTCTGATATTTCAATTTACTAAGTCTCTCAGTATAATTAGTTTGTAACTTTGGTTTTTGTTTTTCAGTTAGGTAATTGTTATTTAGTTCTTTTTATAAAATTTTCTAATTTTCTACCAAATTTCTTCCTGTCTTTCATGTAACTAAACATATGAGACATGCATCTGATAACTACAATTTCTAGATCCCTCAAAGATTTATATGCCTGTTGCTCTTGATTTTAAATCCTGTTTCTTATTTCTTCATGAGTATGGTTATTTTCTTGTATGGTAGGTAGTGTATCTAAAAATAATGTATAAAATAAAAATATAGAAATAAAGTATCATGATGTCACCTTACTCCAGAAAAGATGTTTGTTTGTTTTAGGAAAAAAGACAGGGGCACCTTAATACAATTTCAGGGATGGGAAGATGATTCACAGCTCATCTTCAATCCACTCAATGGCTGTGTACTCCAGTCTACAATTTTTGGTAGGTTGAGCCTTTTAAGGACACAGAATGTGGTATTTTTTCCCAAACCCCGTCCTCCTTGTAAGGCCATGTTTTGTCACGCTCACTCTCAGATTTTACTAAAAGCTCTGAGGAACATCTTAGCCTTTACCCAAATCTTCAAGATTTAGTAGGATGCATCTAGTCAAAAAGTAATCCCAAATGCCAGACTATCTTCTCTGTATCTCCTTCTTCTGGATGTTGACCTCTACTTGTCATTTTATTATCTTTATTTGATATGTTCAATTATATATATTTGGTATTTTGAGTAGGTTTTCTACTTAATATCAATGGGAGTTTTGGGTTTAATAACCTCAATTTTTATTACCAGAGGTATGCAATCTGAATATTCTATGTTACTTTCCATGATTTATTTTTATGTTTGTAACCAATGCTAAATTGATTTTATTTTAATGGCTCTACTAATATCCAGCATAGTAAAACTTCCATTGGAATTCTTATTTTCAATATACATATCTTAGTTACTACTTGGCATTTATTTTTTCATATAAATCAGGACAATTTAATCCAATCTTTAAAACCTGTTAATATTCAAAGTGTAAGTGCAATAATATAAAAAAAAATGAAGTAAATGGTACAAATATTAGTATAAATATGTTTCATATATTTAGCTTTGAGTTTAGGCTAATATGATTGGCTATAATATAAATGCACACAAATTGATACTTTATGGTATTCTAGTGCAAAAACATCCACCTAGAAATAAAAAAATCCCACCCCCCCTAAAATCTAATTAGAATTAACTAGGAAAGTTGTAAAAACCATAAGAACATATTAAGAGTGAAACATACAGGACCCAAGTGAAGAAAACTTACTGAAAGACATAAAATGATCTAAAAATATAAAATTAATTTTAAAAAAGTAACATTTTTTTTAAGATTTATTTATTTATTTGACAGAGAGACAGCGAGAGAGGGAACACAAGCAGGGAGTGGGAGAGGGAGAAGTAGGCTACCCGCTGAGTAGGGGCACATGGAGCTCGATCCCAGGACCCTGGGATCACGACCTGAGCTGAAGGCAGGCACCCCCAAAAAAGTAACATATTCTTGAATGATCTCTGTTAATGGTGAGAATATTAACCCTTCACCCATCATAATGGTTCCAAATATGTTTAGGTTGTTTGATTCTTTTACTCAATTTACCACTTTGTATCTTTGTATCATACAGCATTTTTTTAGCTCAAAATTTTTATATCATCTACTCAGTCTCATTTTGAATTATGATGCCATTTATTTGTTCCAGTTCATTGATCAACTTTCAGAAACTCTTACAATATTGTTCAACCAAAGGCCTTTGGCACATGCTATTTCTCTGCCTTGATTGTTTTTTTTCATTCTCATTTTAACTAATTAATTGCTACCTACCCTTCAGATATCATCTTGTTTTTCACTATTTGATAGAAATGTGTCCTCCAGGAAAGAGGGAGAGCTAGAGTGAACAAAAATAGAAGGATCAAGTTAAAGTTAATTCAAGATAGAGGTGACAGACATACAAAGTGAATGGGCCATGGATTCCTAAAGTAGCACAGAATAAGCGATGTAGAGTATGTGTTATGTAAGTGAGTAGTTACCCTTTAGTTTTTTTTATCTAAGTAAATAGGCTGAAATAAAATTTACAAAGGATATTGGTGACTTGATTTCAAGAAAGCTAGAAGAGTTTACCTAGTTGAAGGGTAGCTAAACATGCCACCCCAAAATATGCCTGTAGGAGTTCAGGACATGCTACCCTGAAATATGCACCATTAGCATATTGATTATTTTGAGCGTAAAGCACTTGAGAAACAGCAAATGCAAGGAGAGCCTTTCCCTGAACTTCCTTTTATCTGCCTAAAGACAGGTCTGTCAACAGGAGCTCAATGATCATGAATCCCCTCCCTGGGAGTTTCATCAACCAGGGAAGGATGACTCTTATCACAGGAAAGGAGACTAGAAGTTGATGTCACACCCAGAGGAACTTTGTCACAAACTATCAATACCTCCCATCTATTCTTCTAAGGGCCCATTCATCTTCCCTAATAATCACTTACCCCGCTAAGACACCTATATCCTTCCTCCTCTTTCCCTATTAAGATGGTATTTAATCCTGAATTCTATGCCACCTCAGGGAATTACTCATTTTTCCCTTAGGGTCTCCAATATACCTGAGGCATAAATGTTAGTAAACTTCTGTTTTTCTTCTGTTAATTGGACTTTTATTACTGGCATCTCAACTAAGAACTCAGAAGAATAAAGGGAAAATTATTTTTCCTCCTCTATGCCATCCCATTAATCTGTGGAATTTTAAGGGCAGCCAAAGCCACAGGAAATAATAATAGCTAGTATTTATTGAGACCATTGCCTACATATAAAATTCAATCTTTACAACAGTCCTATTAATTTTGAACAATTATCACTATAATGCAAGCAAAAAACTAAAAGCAGAATGGATAGTCCAAATACATGTGGCTAGTAAGTAGCAAAGGTGAAGGTCAAATCCAGGTCATTTTGTATTATGTTGTCCCTCACTCTGATTTAATCTTTCCATGCCAGACTCTTCTCCCTTTGCTGATCTTTGGTACATGTGACATCAGACACTTCAATTATCAATGTTCTTAAATATAAAGTATATATAGCCAATTAAATTTTGTAAGTTCCTAGAAACTTTTTCAGGGTCAAATTTTTGAAGGATCCAGAAACAGAAGATCCAACCTATATTTTCATAGCACTTAAAAGTCTTAGACATTCAGGGGGCCTGTGTTGCTGAGTTGGTTAAGCATCTGCCTTCAGCCCAGGTCATGATCCCAGGGTCCTGGGATCGAGCCCGGCATCACTGGCTCTCTGCTCAGTGGGAAGTCTGCTTCTCCTTCTCCCTCTGCCTGCCGCTCTGCCTACTTGTGCTGTCACATAAATAAATAAAATCTTAAAAAAAAAAAAAAAGCTTAGACATTCTACAAAGCTTATATAAAAGTGATATAAAATATTAATTTCATTAAGATATATAATAAAGCATCTAATTAGTTGCAAAAATGTTTTCTATTAAATGTATTTAGGAAAACAGAATACAAATAGCAGATATTTATAAATATTTGTACTATTTATATATATAAACAAAACCCTTAAACAATACCATTAGATGGTCACCAATATTATTTTATAGCTGAGAAAACTAAGACATGGAGAGCTAAGGTAAGCTTCCCATGAGTCACAGAGCTAGTATACAGTAGAGCTGAATTTTACTCATGGCAGTCTAACTTTAGAATCTGCTCTTAACACCACAATCTTCCTGTCAGCCTGGGGAGACCAAAGCATGTGGAAGCAGAGTTAGCAAACTGGAATTCCTCTCTTTCCCCACCATCACCTCTCAGTGCCCAGCCCAAATCACAGCTGTGTGTTTTTGTTCATTTAAAATTTCACTTCAATAGAGAAATGGTTAATAATACAGGCTCCAGAGTCAGACTTATCAAAAATCAAATCCTTGTTTAATCCCTTGAAACTTTTTGAGACCATGTGTGATACTTAGCTTTTGCGTGCCTCAGTTTTCACATCTGGAAAATGGGGATTAAAAATAGGAGAAATAGAGGATTAAAACAATACCTCTCTCTGGACTGATTTCAAGCTTAAGTAAGAGAAAAGTCTCTGAGCATAGAGTATGTTTTTAATTTCTCTTACCAGTTATTTTTATGACCCTCTAGACACATGGTTTACACAAAATAAGTGTGTAGAATGAAGGCAAGTTTACATGGAGGAGAAGGAATTGGCATCCTTGAATAAGGGGAAGGTCTTAGGTTTGTATATGAGTCAGCTAGTTCTGATTTCATTTAATTCCTGCTGCAAAATGGATTGATGATCATCACTTGGTTTTCACAAGAAGGAAAAACATAAAAGGATTTTTCCTTAAAACAAAAACAAAACAAAATAAAAAAAAAAAAAAACCCTTCTCAATTTACAAAGATCCCCTTCTTCAACCTGCATTGCACTTAAATGGCCCAGAAAAATAACTATTATCCCACCAGCACTCACCATGTTATTTGCCTTTTCCCACTTTATTGATTTACCTTTAATGCATAATTATCCAGTGTGTTTAACATTACTAATTCAGGCCCAGCTTAACTTCCCACTGAATGAAGACTCTTGTATTATTCTCTTTTCCCACAAGCTATTTCTCTCCTCCCTCTTCTGATTTCCTTAGCATCGGTTATGCTAAATTAGAACTTGGGAGACCATCATTTGTTAATGTAAATGAACTGTTCCTGCTCACATTTCTCAGGCATCCAGCGCCCATTTTTTTATTATGGCCACTCTGCCAAGTGTCAGGGTGTTTTATGCGTTAATGACAAAACCATCATTCTCCATTTGCCAACTGAAATGGGACATTGAAGGATGCCAGGACCTGATGAATTATGACTTAGAAAGACACCAAGGCATCTGCATAAGGATGGTGAGACAGGCTAAAATGAGATAAAATGACAATAACAACAGCAAGTCAAAACAAAACGCAACACATAAGGGCTAGGGATCCAGAAGCACAGGGAAAATGCCCATTGAGTGATGTTCCTCAGCTGGCCTCTGACAACAAAGAATTTACTAGCAAGAAGAGAACATTAAAAACTCACTAAACTTGGGATGCCTGGGTGGCTCAGTCTGTTAAGCGCCTGCCTTAGGCTCAGGTCATAATCCCAGGGTCCTGGGATTGAGTCCCACATCAGGCTTCCTTGCTCAGCAGGGAACATGCTTCTCCTTCTGCCTGCCACTCCCTGCCCCCCTCACTGTGCACGCTCTCTCTCTCTCTCACACCCTCTCTCTCTCTTTCTCTGACAAATAAATAAATAAAATCTTAAAAAAAAAAAACTCACTAAACTCTGAAAGCAGGAGAAAGGTCAAATCACTCAAATATCTCATGCCAGCCCTCTTTTTGCCAATTTGATCACTTCTTCCTATTTAGGGAAAACATCAAACTAGTAATATGAGGTATCTGAATCTACCAAGACTATAAGCTTCTGTCATGGGCTTCAACCCTGATTATGTTTGATTATTTCAAAAGGAATTTTCATTTTAATTGGAGTATAACCAAGACTCTGCCAAACTGAAAGGAATAGAATGGTAATGATGCGGATTTCGTCTGTTGTTCATGTAGGTTCAGGTTATGTAACACAAGAAAAAAACGGGAGGGGGGTGCTGTTTTAAAGGACATTTAGAATATGGCAAGGCTGCTGACAATTTTTCACTTCAAAATAAATAAATACCTGTCCATATAATCTTCACATTTTTGTTTTTGGTTTGTGTGTGTGTGTGTGTGTGTGTTGTGTGTGTGTGTGTGTTTGTAGCAATGACATGGAAGAATTAAAATGAATGTTCTACATGTCCATAATGGAAAGCAGAAATTCTTTGGGAGAGATTTTTTTTTTCAATTCTGCCTATATTGAAAACTTTCATAGTCTATGAAACGATGTTATATACATTTACCTAACAATTATTCTTCACATATAAATAATCAGAATTGTTATCTTTAAACATGAAAGATCTGAAAGAAAAGTGAATAGCAAGCAAATAACTGCTTCTAATATATATAGTCTCTGAGGCCAGCTTGAACAACAGGTTTATAGAGCCTATGCCTATGTTCTATCCGTGATTCTCCGTGACAATCAAGACTTTTAGACAGCCTAACACAAAACAGAAGCACAAGAGAGAGCAAAAAGTATGAAAAGGAATGTCCTGTTTCCACCAAAGATGACGAACAATGGGAAACAGTAATGAGCTGGGGCAATAAACTGAGAATAAACAGCAGAGAAACTCAAAGCAGTGCTGTGCTCAGGCCTACTGCTTGCTGACTTACCACACTGGCATGGACCCATGAAGCCAGGAGCAGCAAGGCACAAGGGGCTTTTGTGAATACCCTACTTGGTCAAAGGCTAGAGTCTGGTGACAGACAATGCAGACCATGTCTCAGTGGAACCTCTAAGAAAACTATGAAAACAAACAAAGATGATCTAAATAAGAACAAACAGGGGCTATTTATTCAGAGCTTGTTATAACAAAGATGTCAGCTACCATCAATTGCATGTGGTGGAGCTATTCAAAGGTATGCAGGGGAGTGAGAAAACTTTATGGTAAAAACAAGGGAAGGATTCAGGAATTGCTCTAATTAGACATTGTTGGTATTGGGAAGCTGGAGATACAGTATCCTGTGTGATATGTGGGAGGAGATTAATTGACTTTCTCTGGATGGCCCTGAGTTGAGATCTAGATCTAGGGCAGATAATAGGAAGACTGGCAGTTGTTGACTGGTAATGTCCTGACCATTCTGGGCCAATTTTTGGAGAGGCTGTGGTGTAGTTTTTCAGCAGAATGCTGCAGAGGTTGAAGGTCAGGGTTTTATTTTCACATATGGGCTGGCCATTTGAATATTCAGTCTCAGAATTGTCAGGTAATTCCCATATTAAAGTGATGAACAATACTGAACTTTATCTAAGCCCTGTGAGTCTGGAATACAATGACAGTTAAAAAAAAAAAAAAATCCCCCAACTCTATGTATTCCAGAAACAGTTTAACGCAAGGAATCATCCTTCCCTATAGGACTTAGATAAGATTTATGGATGCCCCCCCCACCCCGTTCACCATTGAGAAGGCCAATGATTCTTCAATTCCCATCCTGTGCCTAATAATGATTACCTGAATTGTCTGTATCCACTGACCTATCTGGACAAAATACCTGCTACCTTGATTTGACCAAAACTTAGTTAAGCTTCTCTCCATCTTCCATCCTATGAGATTCACTCACCCTGACTCTAACCCAGCATACAGCCAAACATACAGTGACTTCAGGGAGAAATGTTCCTTCATCAACTGTGGATCACTGTGTCATCACACTTTCCGATATTCAGTTCTTAATAGACTTGTTCACTTCTCCCTGCTCTTCCTCTCTGCTCCCTTTCTAACTGACCTTTGAAATGCTTGCAGATCTCATGGTTGAAATATTCTTCCTTTTTCAATAGTCCCTCCCCCACCCTTTGCAAGTCCCTTTCTCTCCTCTTCCCATAATCAATTTGAGTACTGTCTCTTCTTACCCAAGTCTGCATTTCTTTTCTTATTTGACATTTTGCAGTTTAAAAATCCTCAGAATAACTTAACTCCATCACAGAGAAAAATCTGCGTTGTTCCCTCATCTTTACAATAAAACTAAAATCGTTTGATATGACAGGCAGGTAAATCTATCCAGTTTATTATCTGACAGCCACTTCCCATCAGCTCAGGCACCCAGCATCAAGGAAATGCAAGTGCTTCTCTGTCACATGAATTTTCCTCCTCCTGATTTTTCCTGTGTACATATTCTTATCGCTCACTAGATCATCTTCAAAGTATCTATGGGGATGCATTTCTTCCCAAAATCTTCACTGGCAAATGTCTTTTAGATTTTGCTATGTAGTTAGAATGTTTTATCAATCAGTAGGAGATGGAAAAGGCAGGAACGGCAGGAGGGATGGTAGAGGAGTGAGAGGAATTTTTTGAATTACAGATGGTGGCTATCATAGCTCTGATTTTGAAGGATAACTGGAGATCATTTAATGCAAGTTATTTGCTAGAGGCAAAGATCTTTGACAAAGTAAATCCTGTAAAGTGGCAAAATAAATACAATGAGATCACAGTGTGGTGATAAGAGAACAGCTCAAAGGAAAACCAAATGACAACATAATCAGCTTAAGTAATGGGGCCAAAAGTCTATTCCTTATCTGGAAATACCATAAATTCTCTGGCCTTTGGTCAAAATTATTGCTTTATCTCTCACCTTTGGTACATTTCTCCATCCCTTGTTCCAAATCTGTTAAAACATTGTCATTAACATGTCACAAATGTATTGGTGCTCTTCTAAAAGTAAACTCTCAACCATTTTATAACCTACGTAGGGAAAACAATCAGGATAAGGCTGTGGCAGAGCCACTTACTAATCTAGTTATAGATGCCATACACATAATAAGAGTGGACATAATTAAGTATTGATTTTTATTTATTTTATTTTTAAAGATTTTATTTATTTGAGAGAGAGAGAGCACATGAGAGCGGGGAGGGTCAGAGGGAGAAGCAGACTCCCTGCTGAGCAGGGAGTCCAATGCGGGACTTGATCCAGGGACTCCAGGATCATGACCTGAGCCGAAGGCAGTCGCTTAACCAACTGAGCCACGCAGGAGCCCAAGTATTGGATTTTTAAATATACTCTGAGATTAATCCATGCTATAAATTCTGTATTTTTTTTTTACTGTAGCCTGATTAATGTCAAAAAATAATTCACAGAAGAAAGCAGACTTTGAAGGATGATATGATGTTAAGAACTGGAAATAGAGTGGAATTTATTTAGGTAATTCTATGAGGTGTGGCTGGAAAATTGAGAGATGCCAGCATGTCTAGAGTAAGATACAAAATGAAAAGTAGATCCAAAAAATGGATAGGAGTATCTCATTGTCAGGAGCCCCATATCTCTGCCGTCCTTAACTGTAATATATAGCTCTTTATCTAACATATTATGCTGGATGCTTAAATCATTTATTTTCTTACGTTGGCTGTAAAAGTGTTTAAGACTAAATTTTCTTCCTAGTATTATTTGAATCTAGACCCATTTGTTATGATATATAGTGCTTTTACTTAATTGCAGTCTTAATTTTTAATTAATTCCCAAATGTTTCAGAAATTTTTGTCATTGTTATTATGCTTACTTTTAGTTAATAAGTTTGTGCATTGAGTCCAGAGGTTGTACGTTATGCTATCATTACTGTTTAAAATTTATTGAATTTTCTTTTGTGGCCTAAATGTATTTTTGTTTTTGTTTTTTAAAGTATGCCACTGACACTTGAGAAGAGGGTAAATTTTTTCTTTGCTGATTAAATAATATTATCGTTTATGCTCTTTATATCCTTTCTGTTTCTACTACTGTTTCTCTGCTTGAACTTTATTTAACCTGAGAAAAGTATGTTCATCTGCCCCTATTAGTGTTTTCTATCAGTGTTTTCTTTATTTTCAAGAAGTTAGTGCTTTAAAGGTTCGATGCAGTAATTTGATATACGAAAGTTCAAGGACACAGAATCATTATTTTGTATTACCTAATTTTTATACAAGTAGTTAACCTTTAAGTTCCAATCTATCATTTATTTTTAGGATATGTATATATACATATAATCCAAATAACTGAAAAAATCTTATTTTAGCAATTATTTGAAATATTTACTTGTTTTTTGCCATATAATAATGTCTTATTTATACTGGTAACATTTCTGGGCTCTCGTCTATTCTACTGATTTAACTGGTTATTTTAGAACAGTGCTCTGCCATTTGGATTAATATAACTTTAAAATATATTTTAATATTTGGTAAGGCATATCTGCCTTTTTAATTATCTTTTTTTACCATATTTTTTCTGCCTTTTCTCTCATGTTTATATTTAGGTGAAATTAGAATAACTTTATAAAGTTTCAAAGAAAATTCCCTGAGCTGATATTTTTATCAAGGCAGAAACCTTTTCTCAGACTTTGGGTTCATCCTGAGTTTGAATTCTGCGTGGAAATAAATGAAAAGCACCCAAAAGAGAACAAAGGCTATTACTTAGAGCTTGCTTTAATAAGGCAGTCAGCTACTATCACTTGCATTTGGCAGAGACTCAAAAGCAGGCAGAGGAATGGGAAAGCTGTATAGTGGAGGAAAGGCTTCAGTTATGCCCTAATTGGAGGATGCTGGCATTCACTATTGGTGGGCATGTAAAGTGGTATAGCCATTATGAAAAACAGTATAGAGATTCCTTAAAAAGTTAAGGTCCAGCAACCCACTTCTGGGTACATATCCAAAAGAATCCAAAGCAGGATCTTGAAGACATATTTGTACATCTATGTTTATTGCAGTATATTCACAATATCCAAGAGGAAGCAACCCAAGTATCCAGCAATAGCTGAATTGATGAAAAAATGTGGCTTACACATACAATGGAAAATTATGTAGCCTTAAAAGGGAAGGAAATCTTGTCACATGCTACATGGATGAAACTTGAGGACATTATGCTAAGTGAAATAAGTCAGTAACAAAAGAGCAAATACTCTATGATTCCATTCATATGAAGCATCTAAAGTAGTTAAGATCACAGAAACAGAAAGCAGAAAGGTGATTGCCAAGGGCTGGGAGAGGGGGAGAGATGGAATTACTGTTTGGTGGACATAGAGCTTCAGTGTTGCAAGATGAAAAAGTTCTAAAATCTGTTGTACAACAATTTGTTGTATAACAATATAAATATACTCAACACTAGCGAACTGTACAATTAAAAATGGTGAAGATGGTATGTCTAGTATTATGTTTTTTACCACTATGAAAAAAATTATGGTTTTATTTATTCTTTGCTAAGATCCTTTACCAGCAAAGATACTTAGTTCTATAAAATGCTTTTTCCCACATCAAATCAAGGGTAGGAATATTTTCCTTTGATTATTAATATGGTAGATTCCATTATTATAATTCTCCCAATAATAATACATATTGCTATTCCTGGAAGAAATGTAAAAAAAAAACCCTCAGTTTCTTTTAAAGGATTTTATTTGTTTATTTGACAGAGAGAGAGAGAGAGAGACAGCGAGAGAGGGAACACAAGCAGGGGGAGTGAGAGAGGAAGAAGCAGGCTTCCGGCTGAGCAGGGAGCCCGATGCGGGGCTCAATCCTAGGGTCCTGGGATCATGACCTGAGCTGAAGGCAGACACTTAATGCCTGAGCCACCCAGGCACCCCAAAAACTCAGTTTCTAATATTTCTGCTCCTTCCCCCTACCTACACTTTCCATTGTTCATTCCATCTCAATTAATAACAATTCTATTCTTTCAGGTACTTAGATCAAAGTCATCTGGGAAATTGTACTGGTTCTACCTTGAAAATTGAGCACTCCCCATCTTTGCCACTATCACCAGATTTTTTTTGAATGCCAATTCAGTTTATTTAAAGACCATGGCCTTTTTCCTTAAAAAAAAATTTTTTTTGTGTTAGTTTACAATTTTTCCTGGAAAAAAATTCCTTTCAATTTTCAAATATGTTTACATAAAATTGTGCATAGTACTTTTTAGTAATTGTCTAGAAGCATCTCTTATCATTACTTGCTTAACCCTCTCCTCATTTCTAATATTGTTAGTATGTGCTTGCTTTTTTTTTTTTCAATTTTGCTAAAATTTCATCTTTCACTAGGCTTTTGAAAAACCCATCATTATATTCTCTTGATCTTTCAATGTCTACACATTTTTTTCACAAAAATATAACATCATTTTAAAGATTATATAGGTTAATACTGGAAAACACTCAGAACCATAAACAATGCCTGTAACACACTAGTTAATACAGAGTGTTTTAAAAATAGGGGCGCCTAGGGGCGCCTGGGTGGCTCAGTTGGTTGGGCGGCTGTCTTCCGCTCAGGTCATGACCCTGGAGTCCCTGGATCGAGTCCCGCATCGGGCTCCCTGCTCGGCAGGGAGCCTGCTTCTGCCTCTGACCCTCCCCCCTCTCATGTGCTCTCTCTCTCTCATTCTCTCTGTCTCAAATAAATAAATAAAATCTTTAAAAAAAATAAAATAAAATAAAAATAGGGGCGCCTAGGTGGTGCAGTCCGTTAAGCCTCTGACTCTTGGTTTCGGCTCAGGTCCTGATATCAGAGTTGTGGGACTGAGCCCCGTATCAGGTGCCCCACTCAGCATGGAGTCAGCTTGAGACTCTCTCTCTCTTCCTCTGCCCCTACCCATGCTCTCTCTCTCAAATAAATAAAGTTTAAATAAATAAATAAGATTGAGCCTCAATTGGGGCTCCACATTTAGTATGAAGCCTGCTTAAGATTCTCTCTCTGCCCCTCCCTTGCTCTAACATGCACTCTCTCTAAAAAATAAAAATAAATATGTAATCATAAAAAAATAAATTTTGGGGTGCCTGGGTGGCTCATTCGTTAAGTGTCTGCCTTCGGCGCAGGTCGTGATCCCAGGGTCCTGGGATCGAGCCCCGCATCGGGCTCCCTGCTCTGCGGGAAGCTTGCTTCTCCCTCTCCCACTCCCTCTGCTTGCGTTCTCTCTCTTGCTGTGTCTCTCTCTGTCAAATAAATAAGTAAAATCTTAAAAAAAAAAATTAAATAAATTTTGTAAAAGTTGATAAACTGATATTAATTTTTTTTTTTATTTATTTGAGAGAGGGAGAAAATAGGAGCAGGGGGAAGGGCAGAGGGAGAAGCAGACTCCCTGCTTGAGCGGGGAGCCCAAGGTGGGGATCCATCCCAGAACCCTGGGATCAGGACCTGAACTGGAGGCAGATGCTTAACTGACTGAGCCACCCAGGCGCCCCGATACTAAAATTTATATGACAATTTGATGGGCACTGAATAGTAAAAACAACTCAAAGGAAGAGAGTAAGGGCACTATAAAAGGATTTGTCTTACCCGATTTAAGACCTTACAAAATGCCAGCAATTAATTGTTGGGGTACTTAAACAGAGACATAATACAGAGATCAATGAATGGGCCAGAACAGAGACTCCTGACTGTCCCATGCACATATGAGAATATGGTTAATGACACAGATGGTATTACAAATCAGAGAGTAAGAAGGAATTGAACAAGTGATTTTGGGCCATCATATGGAAAAATACTGGATTCTTACTTCAAAAATATACAAAAAATAAAAACACAAAATGTCTAGAAAAAATTAATAAATATGAATGAATAACATTTAAATAAAAATTTAGATAATATTTTAATGTTGTTATGGTAGAGAAAGCTTTCATATATAAATAGAGAAGTCACAAAGAAAAAAACAACCATAGAAAAGGATAGGCAACTTTAAAATATGTCACTAATACATCGAAAGATTTGAAGTTAACTTTTGTTGTTGTTGTTGTCCTGCAAATAACATAGGGAAAAGACAAGCCACAAACTGGGAGGATTATTCAGTGCTTTTAACTAGGATATTAAATAAAAAAGACAAATGTCATTATAAGAAAAAATTAGAAATATGAACAGGCAATTAAATTATTAGAAAACCAAAATGACCCATTGTAAAATGTAATATATTCTGATAACAAGAATGGAAATGCAAATGAAAACCAAACGCTATACCATTTCAGATCCCTTCAATTCTCAAGAATGAAAACATCTGTCACTATCAGATGGGCACATGGATTCTCTCATTCACTATCAGTAGGTACCTGAATCAATTAAGTGTCTGGAGAGGAATTTGGCAATGTTTAGTGAAATATGAAGATTTCTACCCTTCAACAAAGCTTTGTTTGTACTGGCATAAAGATTGGAAAAATTATTGTTGGGATTTAGTCAGTAAATTATGGTGCATTGATATCTTGGAGTGCTTTAAAATGGTTAAAATAAATCACTGCATCTACATTTATCAATATAAAAACACTTTTAATGCTGGCTAAAATATCACAGGTACTGTGGTTATGTTTGCATCATTATCTTTTAGAGACCATAGTAAAATATTTAGATATGAAATGATAGGATGTTGGGAATTTACTTCAAAATAAATGGATATGGGAACTGGATGGGAGTAGGGATGAAACAAAGTGATGAGTACTCTATGCAAGTATTAGTGGCATACTACATTGGCATTTCTTTTCTCAGTTTTTATATATGTTTGAAATTTTCCATAAATTAAAAGCTAAAAAAGTGAACAATTTGTAAAGAATATATCAAATTTACATAAAATTTATAATAACGAAATATGATTTCATTCTACAAAGATTTGGAGCACTGAAACTAAGTTAAATTAGCTTATCTTTAATTACATATGAATTTCTAAAAATTATTATCCAGACTATACAAGTGAAAATTGCATATACTATATTGTGAAAATTTTCTTACAGCTATGAAACAGACACATGGATATACCAAGGAGAGAGAGACCAGATTTCTTACAATAGTGGTGCCACTCTAGACAGACAAGAGATAATTTTTCTTTACCTGTCCAGCAATTTTGTGATTTTTTTTCAGCTAATAGTGTAAATAACATGAGATTTTGTATGCCTCCATAATCATTCAAACATGATAGTCCCAAAAATTCTTCAGAAAGACTATGCTGAAATTACTTGTTATAATATTAGTTTATCTTCTTTCTTCTAGTATCTTTATAAATGCCTTTTCCAAATGCCTTTATATCTGCATCACAGAGCATGCAGAATCTTTTTAATATTGCTTAAATCTTACGACTTCAAGATGGTGTATACCTTATCAAATGCATTTTTACTCACTTAAAACCAGGGACCTAATGGGAACAGACACTATTATTCATCATGTGATGATGGTATATCTCCTTGTTGTCTTAAGGAGTACTAAGGAAGTGATTCTGTCCTAATAATGCCATTGATGGTGGTTTACGTTTATGAGTATGGAGGTAGTGGGGAAAAAGAAAGGAGAGAGAGAGAGAGAATAAGAGAGACATCTTGGTCAATATTATAGACATCTTACTGTTATTCAGCCTAAACATTTTATTGGCTGTGATCACCTAATCTAGCTGTAAACTGTCCAGTGAGGGAGTGGAAGAGACTGGCCTGATCCAGAAAAAGTAGTGTAAAGACAGTATTGCTGGCATGAGCCTCTGAGTCATTACCATCTTAAGGGGCATCATTTCCCTTGGCTTGGTTGTATGAAAGGAAATTAAGCCCTTAGGGATTTTTTTAGTGTTTTTTTTTTTCTTTTTTCAGCTGAGAACAACAATGGAAGATGATTGAAGAGCAAAGACCCAAAGACTCTTCAATTTTCCAAATTGCTTTAATTTGATGGAGAAGGAATGCTACATTTTGTTAAATTATATTATGATAAAGAGAAGCTGGTCGCTTCTCAGCATGAATCTAAAAGCAAATTATTTCCACAAAAAAAAGGACGATGTATTTAACTAGACAAGTAATTACCTTGTGGTGCTATTATCTCCCCTGCCTCAGATTAGAAAAGAAGAATTCAATTATCACATCATTAGATCAAAAAATAATTTTAGTGATACATTCCATGTGAATTAATTTATTTCTAGGCAGGTTCCAATGAATTTTTGGATTAACCTTCATGCATTTTGCTGAATGAAATTTTCAGTCAATACTTTTACTTAAACATCAAAATTGTACTTATTTTATGTTCGTTTAAAATTTTCTTCAACATTAAATTTTTCTTAAATTATACAGGTTCATGTATTTAATTTATAGCATAACATAATTGGGTTTCTTGTTAGTTTAACCAAATTACTATATTACTGTATTTCTAGATAATTCTATTTTGATTTCCATTACTTTGCAATAAGCAATACATACAAATATATAGTAAAGGTGTATTATATATATATTTGAAGTATAACTACATGGTGAGGGGAAGAGAGAAGGAGAAAAAGATATGGTTAAGAGGGTAAATGGCCATAATTATATTTTTTTGTTGTTTTTGGCTAAAGCTGTTTATATTTTGTCAGCTTTATTTTTAGGCTTCTATTAAAGAAGTTATAAGTACAGTTAATGTCTTCTCTTTTTTATATACTTTATTGAGGTATAAATGTATATAACAAACTTTATATATTTAAGTGTTAAATTTATATATCTATAAACTATACACATAAACTTTCTACTTCCTGTATATATATATCATTATATATTGTATATAATTGTATACAACATATATACATTACACAGTCTTGCCAATAAAAATCCTTCCATACCCATTACAGAAAAGAGAGTAAACACAATTTATCAGTCAGTAAGAATTATACATTTGTACTCATGTAAAGATAGCACAAAGTGTCTATAAAGAATCTGGACAAAATTTCATATACATTTATACAACAAAGTAAATAGTAAAAGAACAATAAAAACTTCTCTAATCTGCTGAGAGATAAGGGAACTCACTTTGTGACTGTCTTCAATACCCTCTTGAGGAAATTCTAAGTTCTTTTGGAAGTATTTATTGGTCCAAGGGTCAGAAGTCTACTGACCTTGAAATGTGATTAAAAGCTCAAATCTTTCATTGAGTTTATTATGTTTTTTAGCAGACAGACTAATGGGAGGGGGCATGTTCCTCCTTTTCTTCATTCAACTAAGTAAGCTTAGTCATTTTACCCTTATATTTATATGAATCCATTACCACAATTAAGATAATGAACGTATCTATTCCCCAAAAGCTTCCACATCTCCATTTAGTATCCCTATTACCCTCCCCATCTCCTCCATTCTGAAGCAACTAAATTGGCTTTCTGTTATTTTAGATTAGTCTACATTTTCTAAAGTTTTATATAAATGGGATCATGTAGTATATACTTCTTTGTATCTAGTTTTTCTTTCACTCAGTATACTTATTTTATGATTTATTCATGTTGTAGTTATATATCAATAGTTCATTAACATTGTGTTGCTGAGTAGTATCCCACTGTATGGATATACCATAGTTTGTATATCTGTTCCTTGATGGACATTTGGGTTGTTTCTGGTTTTCAGCTATGACACAGACATGTGCATGAATATTCACTGCAGCTTAATGTGTAATAAGGGAGGGGCACCTAGGTGGCTCAGTAGGTTAAGCGTCCCAGGATCCTGGGATCTAGACCTGCATCAGGGCTTCCTGTTCAGTGGAGAGCCTGCTTCTCCCTCTCCCTCTGCCTGCCACTCCCCCTGCTTGTGCTCTCTCTCTCTCTGTCAAATAAATAAAATCTTAAAAAAAAAAAAAAAAAAAAGAAGAAGAAGCCTTTACTGGCCTCAGTCACATATTCAAAAGCAGGGAATGGGAATTCCAACAACTTCACATCTTTGCCAACACTTGGTATATTTAGTTTTTAAAATTTTAGTCTTTCTAATAGGTGTATACTGTCTTATCACTGTGATTTAATTTGCATTTTCACAATGATTAATAATATTGAGCATCTTTTCATGCTCTTATATGTCATCCATCTATCTTTTTTAGTGAAGTGTTTTTTTCAAATATGAGCTCATTTAAAAATAATTGTCAGATTTTTTTATTATTGACTTTTGAGTGTTTTTATATATTCTAGATAGAAGTATTTTATCATATATTTGATTGGAAAATATTTACTTCCATCTGCAGCTTAACAGTGTTTTTTGAAAGAGCAGAAGTTTTGTTTGGTTTTTTTGTTTGTTTTATTTTTAATGAGGTCCAATATATTGTTTCTTTCACGAATTGTGGCTTTGGTATCATTTTTAAAATCCTTCCCTAATCCAAGGTTGCAAAGAGTTTCTTCCAGAAGTTCTGTTTTTAGATAGGTGAGAAATGGTATCACAGTGTAGTTTAATCAACATGTATATTATTATAAACCATACAGAGCAGTTTTTCTAAGATTAAGGGCCATATGCAAGTATTTTTCTATGTACTGTATCTTTTCAGGCATTTGTACAGTAAATGGATTTCACAAACTATTTCAATGTTCAAATGGGGCTGGTTCCCAAATATACAATAATGCAGAGAATATAAGAGCAATTAGAACATACAACATGCAGGTTAGTAAGAATCCATGATGTTTATGAAAACAATTTTTACCATCACAATCCTCAATGCCTTCAGTCATGGTTACAACTGAAATTGTAAGAAGAATCCACAAGTCATAATGGTATTTATGGCAAACATTGAGGAGAAAAGAAACAGGCAGAAGAAGTGCTTTCCATACTTCCAATAACTAGAAACATTATTTTTCCTTCTTACAAAAGTTACAAAAGTAAGAGAGAAGGTTTAAAAACATTTATAGACCAGTTAATGCAAAGGCACAATGCAAAATAAGTGATTACATATATATAATTGCATGAACCAAGATAGGGATGATTAGAGCAACTTGTGCATGAAGAACAGCAGCAGGAGATGAAGTTAGAAATATCTATCATTGTAAAAAAATGGATTCTGTCTGATAATCAACAAGGATATGTCATAGGCTTTAGATACGGAATGGGACATGGTTATGTTTTGAATTTTGGTAGATTAGTCATTGCTGCTTGACTGACTAAATGCTTAGCTGAGGTAATTGCCAATGTTCACTGATTTTCCCTGCATTCCATGATGTTTCCCATATCAGCCCACATCCATTTCTGAGAGTGCCATCTATGTTGCTGAAAAAGGGCTATATTAATAGGTGGGAAGAAGTGCACATACACAATTCTTCCCAATGTACAACTCTAGGCTTCCTATAATCTGTCAATTGATATATATAGAGTCTTTACTATGTATAAGCCTAGGGCCAATCACTGAGAAGAAAATACTTCCAACAATTTTGCTTTATCGATGTGGAAGATCAGGCATGCTTATATACATAGAAGATACATATAATACATATATACATATGTATGATACATATAATACATATGCATAATGTTGATTAAGACTTCTCTTTCCGACAATATTGAAGACTGGATAACAAGAAAAAGTTCTGCCTCAGTACATGTAAGTACACTGAATAAATACAACAATTGTGTTTTAAATTCATGTTACTCTCAGAGAATAGTGAGGGATTTTCTAAGTGACAAAAAATGGAGAAGCAACTGAACATGAGAGAGGTGAGCTGGTACTGATGCTTTTACTGTCCTGGTTTGGGTAGGGGAGGGAGAGAAAAGAAAAGAGGAAAAGAGAGGTTGTAGGATTTAATAACCAGGAAACTTACATTTAAAGGATCTTACACTCAACTGAGAAGGGTAGAATTGGTATGGTCCATTAATAAGGCTGAAAATGCTAAAGATGTAAGCATTAAGAGAATGAATAAATATGAAAAACCAATGCAGAAAGAAATGACAATAAAAATTTGCTGTTTCAATCTGGGATCTAAATAAGGAGGAAAAAAATCCCTACCCTGAGAATTCATAATTACAGGTTTGCTGACCTATGGGTTTGAGGTCCAATTTATACTATTTACATGTCTACTTATAAACCAGTAAATGTATGGAAAAATTGCTCCTAGGATGGTGATATCCAGTAAATTCTAAGCCTAAAATCCTAAATTATAAAAAGAATAGGAAAGAATCTACCATGCATTAGGAACTATAGCCTAAATAAATAGCAGTATCAGGCCCTTAATCATTCTATACAAGTATCAGATATTGATTATAACTTACCTGTGCTTAAAATTATGAAAGAAGGAACTGAAGGCACAAAAAAGCAAGATACTAACAATTGAAGCCCATAACAAAAACAGCTGGATTTGAATGAACAACAAATAGAACTTTTAGAAATGATCAATGCAGTTTATAAAATTAAAAACTCAGTTGGTGGCTAAGCAGTAAATCAGACACAGTTAAAAGAACAGTTAGGGTTTACAGGACATATTAGAAGAAATCATCCATAATATGACATCAAGAGTTGTAAAATATGAGAGATTTACACCTATCATAATAAAACTGGAACACCAAAGATACTGAGATCTTAAAAGCAATTAGTGAGAAAGGAATGACAACCTACTTCTCAACATGACTGATAGATGCCAAAAAGCTGTGGATATGTTTATCCTAGAATGTATATCCTAGGAGCAACTACAGGAAGCAGTCTAAGAGAGAATGCAGTGATAGGTGGGCAAACCCTCAGTTTGATCTCAATTTGCCTCACCTTTCCAGCATGAATTGCCAAAAGCAAAGGCAACCCCTGCCCACTCATCCTAGCTCAGTATTAGTTAATCCCTTAGGTTTTCTCAATTCGAATGCCAGTTCTTTGAGGTCATGAGCAAGTATCATATACATACGTGTAACATTCAAAGTGCAATAGAATATTAATAGGTAATTATATACAATAACTTAATGTGATTTATTTTAACATACTTGAATCATCACCAAAAAACATATATTATAGGCATACTCAATGCTGTTTTGTAGAGGTTTTAAATGCCGGACTGAGGTTTTCACTTTATTTGGTAGTAGGGAGCCACTTTTTAATGTCTGAGCAAAGAAGTGCTGGAGCTTTATGTTTAGAAAACGTAATACTGTGTAAGAAAAGCACAATACCTTCAGTTCCTCTTTATATTCCAGAGTTCCCAGTAAAATATTGGAATTACAACATTTTAATAAGCATTTAATGAATTCTGCTCAAATTACTATTCATCTTTTTGGTTAAAAAATCACTATATTTTCAGTTTTACACCAAAAGACATTAAAATGTGAATTTCTATAAGCTATTTTTTTTAAAGATTTGTTTATTTATTTTAGAGGTGGGAAGGGGCAGAAGAAGAGGGAGAGAGAGAATCTCATGCAAACTCTGAGCTGAACCTGGAACCAGACATGGGGCTTGACCCATGACCTTGATATCATGACTTGAGCCAAAACGAAGAGTCTGAGGCTTAACTGAATAAGCCACCCAGGTGGCCCCATAAGCTATTTTTAATAACATAAGAAATAAATGCTGATTTTGAAGATATCAAAAGATGAAGATAAGCAAAATAAAATCATCTACAATCCTGCTACTAAAAGGTAATTACTGTTAACATTTTATGATATAAATTTTCAAAAATTTTCTACATAGGATCACACTCATAAATATATAATATAAACCAAACATGATATATATGTATATATGTTTATGTATCTAATGACATTACTTCATAGTGCTTACTTATATAAAAATGTGTAACTTTATAATCTTTCTTTACTCCATATTATTTATTAAAATATTTACCTATCAATAACAGTATAATTTCATTTTAATTTTTTTTACTTACACTTTTAAAGATTTATTTCTAAGACAGAAGAAAGAGAAATTAAGGAGTCGATCCCATTTACAATTGCACCCAAAACCATAAGATACCTAGGAATAAATCAAAGAGGCAAAGAATCTATACTCAGAAAACTATAAAATACTCATGAAAGAAATTGAGGAAGACACAAAGAAATGGAAAAATGTTCCATGCTCATGGATTGGAAGAACAAATATTGTGAAGATGTCAATGCTATCTAGAGCAATCTACGCATTTAATGCAATCCCTATCAAAATACCATCACCTTTTTTCAAAGAAATGGAACAAATAATCCTAAAATTTGTATGGAACCAGAAAAGACCCTGAATAGCCAGAGGAATGTCCAAAAAGAAAAGGAAAGCCAGTGACATCACAATTCCGGACTTCAACCTCTATTACAAAGCTGTAATCATCAAGACAGTATGGTACTGGCACAAAAACAGACACATAGATCAATGGAACAGAATAGAGAGCCCAGAAATGGACCCTCAACTCTATGGCCAACTAATCTTCGACAAAGCAGGAAAGAATGTCCAGTGGAAAAAAGACAGTCTCTTCAACAAATGGTGTTGGGAAAATTGGACAGCCACATGCAGAAGAATGAAACTGGACCATTTCCTTACACCACACACAAAAATAGACTCCAAATGGTTGAAAGACCTCAATGTGAG
>NC_138381.1:27117347-27181095 GCF_054177405.1 Leptonychotes weddellii | reverse complement strand
ACAGACATTTTTCCAAAGAAAACATCCAAATGGCCAACAGACACATGAAAAAGTGCTCAACATCACTCGGCATCAGGGAAATCCAAATCAAAATCTCAATGAGATACCACCTCACACCAGTCAGAATGGCTAAAATTAACAAGTCAGGAAACGACAGATGTTGACGAGGATGTGGAGAAAGGGGAACCCTCCTACACTGTTGGTGGGAATGCAAGCTGGTGTAGCCACTCTGGAAAACAGTATGGAGGTTCCTCAAAAAGTTGAAAATAGAGCTACCGTATGACCCAGCAATTGCACTATTGGGTATTTACCCCAAAGATACAAATGTAGTGTTCCGAAGGGGTACATGCACCCCAATGTTTATAGAAGCAATGTCCACAATAGCCAAACTATGGGAAGAGCCAAGATGTCCATCAACAGATGAATGGATAAAGAAGATGTGGTATATATATACAGTGGAATATTATGCAGCCATCAAAAAAAAAATCTTGCCATTTGCAACGACATGGATGGAACTAGAGGGTATTATGCTAAGTGAAATAAGTCAATCAGGGAAAGACATGTATCATATGATCTCACTGATATGAGGAATTCTTAATCTCAGGAAACAAACAGGGTTGCTGGAGTGGTGGAGGGTGGTTGGGTGATAGACATTGTGGGGGTATGTGCTATAGTGAGTGCTGTGAATTATGTAAGACTGATGCATCACAGACCTGTACCTCTGAAACAAGTAATACATTATATGTTAAAAAAAAAAGAAAAAGAAGATAGTAGGAAGATAAAAATGAAGGTGGGAATTGGATGGGGGAGACCAACCATGACAGACTATGGATTCTGAGAAACAAACTGAGGGTTCTAGAGGTGAGGGGGGTGGGGGGATGGGTTAGCCTAGTGATGGGTATTAAAGAGGGCACGTATTGAATGGAGCACTGGGTATTATATGCAAACAACGAATCATGGAACTACATCAAAAACTAATGATGTAATGTATGGTGATTAACATAACATAATAAAATTTAAAAAAAAGAAATGACCAAAAAAAAGCTTCATTTATTTTAGAGAGAGCCCATGCTCAAAAGTGAGCATGGGCGTGGGGAAGGGCAGAGGGAGATAAAGAGAGAGAAAATGCCAGAGAATCTTAAGCAGACTCTGCATTGAGCTCGGAGCCCAACAGGGGGCTCAATCTCATGACCCTGAGATCGCGACCTGAGCCGAAACCAAAAGTCGGATGCTTAACCGACTGTGCCACCCAGGAATCCCAATATACTTTCATTTTAAATGCTTGCATTACATTTACTTTATAGGCATTTTATCAGTATAACTGATGACTTCATGGATTTTAAGTTCCAATTTTCTCCACTCCTATGAAAATTTTGAGAAACTTTCATTTCATACACATTCTTTTTTGAAATTACCCTATCATTTTCTTAAAATATATTTCTAAATTGAAATTCCCAGGTTAAATAACATGGCCATTAGTAAAGCATGAACATAATTTTGAAGCCATTTCCACTCTTAACAGCAGTTAGAAATTTTAGAGATGTGGATTCTACCACAGGCAAATAAAAACTCAGATATTTTTTTTCTCTATCAAGTTCTTCCTAAAATGTATTTAAATTTTGAACTCTATTCCTTCCAAAGAACATCTGCAAATATTCCACATTTATAATTTCTCATCGATTGAATAAAATTGGTAATAATTTGTTTTTGAAGCTACATTAGATTATTTTCTATCTGTCGTGTTCTCTGATTAGACATTTGAGAGTCCAGTATATTTCTATTTTGTTTCTCTAAGTGAATTTTGATATGGTTTAATTTTTAGACCTGCCTCAAGAAAATCAAACAAATATAACCTTGGCATTTGCTGATTTAGCATAGACCTTATCATCTTTGAAAATTAATTAAAATGCTTAATATTGGCTTTTCTTAGTTTAAATACTGACTACTATCCTAAACAAACTAAGAGCCAGAATGGCTGCATTTCACTTAGAAAGGCTAAAGAAAATTGCATCCACAAAGTTGGATTTATTTAAAAGAAAAAAAAAAGACAAATTTTTTATTATTCAGTTAACCACTTTCTGAAGTATGCTGTTTTATTCTAATCTAATGCTATTTCACCCTCTCTCTCTTTTTGTCCTGGACCAGGCAATTATTACTCCAGATTGCTACATGGCCTGGGAGAGCCAGGAAGACTCTTTACACCTCGCTTCTCTGGCACAACATCACACTCAACAGCTTATTAAGATTCCAGTATAGCAACAATGACTAACGTGCAGCAAAGACCTAGAATTTACTTCCAACTCATTTAATTACAGAAATCAATGAACTCCTGGAGCTGTACCAGGTGAGAGAAAATGAACCTAGCCCAAATGACATTTTGTTCATGCCATCAAGATAGTTCAACCACCCTGCATCAAGAAACTATTACAATCTACAAGACCTCAAAATGGCAAAATGATGAGAATAAAAAAGTCTGAAACATTTGCTTTTGAATAAAATATGTGACCCAGGTTTGCAATTACATTAAGTCACGATGAAGCAAAACTTTTTTGACCAGGACTCACACTAAGAAATATTACAATCTATTATACACACACACACCACAGTAACAATCAATAAGGGTTTTTGAAGAAGACATTAAAAAAAAGCATTGTGTAGCACAGTGTCTGGCATGTGGTAGATTACTTTGATAAGTGCCGGCAATACTAAATTATTCTAGACTCTAATCCAGAAATATGTTCTTATGTGTGATTTCACTACAAGGTATGAAGGGAAAATTTTTTTAAAGTAGCTAAAATATCTGAATGCCAGACACTTACAAATTAACTGAGAATGGGCAAAACAGTACATAATAGCTGGCAACTAAATATACAGAAAGCTCCCAAATATTTAGAAAAAAACAATGACAGTGAGCTAGGATGGTATCATAAGAAGCAGTGTTTGGACTGAGTGGGACAACAGAAAGAACAGAAAAGAGAAGAGCTTTAGGGATTAGAAAAAGATCAAGAAGGAAAACATAGACTTGAGAGTTTTCTAATAGCAGCAGTGAACATAGGAGAAAGAGAAGTACACACAGATTTTACATCCTGTTAATTAGCCTTCATAGTTTTCTTGGTGATAAAATAGAATGATGATGACTCTCACCTCTTCCAGTTTGTGACTCTAAAAAATTGTAATGCTTTAATATTAGGACATGAAACGCTTTGCACAGAGTAATTTGTCAATATTAAATATTAATATTATAGTTATTGTCCTTCTTATCTGTATATACATACTACAGTTATATCTCTCTAGTTATTTTGCTTATCTCTCAATTGTTAGTCACTGAACATGTACTCCCCTTCATTGCTGCAATCACAGCATTTGCCAAAGCAATAGCATTTCCATAGGTTATCTTATCATTCAACATGAGCTAATCTCCTTAGAGATAAATGGAAATTGCCCTCCAATAGATGGTGTATGTCCAATAATTACCCTTCAGAGCCATACTGATTCATGTATTAAACCCTTCAAGGTAATTTTTCTCCAGACCTCCTCCCTACTTCCACTCCCCTCTCCCTCCCTCCCTCCCTCCCTCCCTTCCTTCCTTCCTTCCTTCCTCCCTCTCTCTCTCTTTCTTTCTTTCTTTTCTTTCTTTCTAATAGTACTGCCATTCTTTCTGTCACCTACACTACACATCTTGGATAATTTTTCCTTAAGTAGGGTGCAGGGCAACATGGGCATGGCAGGAGTCTTGTGCTCTCAAATAAAATAGAAATGATCATCTGAACCATGGACAGTGGCACATTATGTGCTCTCCCAACACTATAATCACATATAAAGTGTTTTACTTTTTGGTTTCTTTCATTAAATGCATTTAAAAATTATTTTGATTCTATGCCCAATATTTTAACACGCAGTTATTTAGCAGCAATATATTCAGAATCCACAATGTATACTTAAAGTTTTTGGTATAAAGTTAAAAAAAAAAAAAGGACAATATTGGTCTAAAAAATTCATTATCTGTACCACGTAGAGAAGGTATAGTTATTATGACATTGTTTGATGTCATATACTGAGATCAAAGAGGCAAAGGGATAGACTGGAAACAGAAATGCCAATCCAGGGTGTAGGTTAGGGGTTCAAGTAAAGAATAGATGCTTGAGCTCAGTTTTGAAGGATGTATATAAGTTAGCCACAGTAACTATATTAGTTTGCTAGGGTCTCCATAACTAAATACCACAGATGGGTGGCTTAAACAACAGAAATTTATTTTCTCACAGTTCTGAATGCTAGACATCCAAGATCAAAGTGTCAGCAGGTTTGGTTTCTTCTGAGGTCTCTCTACGACTTGCAGATGGCATTCTTCTATGTCTTCACATGGTCTTTCTCTGTGAATTTACATCCCTGGTATCTCTCAGTGTGTCCAAATTTCCTCTTTTTATAAGGACATTAATCAGCTTGGATTTGAACTTGCCCTAATGGTCTCATTTTAATTTAATCATCCCTTTAAAAGCCCTATCTCCAAATACAATCACATTCTAAGGTACTGGAGGTCAGGGTTACAAAATGTGAATTTTGAAGAGACGTAATTCAGCCCATAACAGTAATCCTGAGATTCAACTTGTCTTTAATTCATTCAAGTACAATCAGTTGTGCTTTAATGAGACATGTGTATTCTGAAACATCATGATATTTTGAAAAATGAGTATAATAGATAACTACCAGGGAAGATGGCAGACTAGGAGGGCCCTAAGCTCTACCTTGTCCCATGGATACAACTAGATTATTCCTACACCAGTGTAAAAACCCAGAAAACAACCTGAAAACTGGAAGGACAGACCCCTTTACAGTTAAATGTAAAGAAGAGCCCAGATCAAAGAGGATAGAAAGGGAGGAGGTACAGTCGGGAGACTAACTGACCTGAGGGACTTATCTGTGGAAGGGAGGGATACAGCTGGCCTAGAGAGAAGATAGGAGTAGTCCAGAAACTAGGCACCCCAGGCATGGGGTACATGCACTGAGAAGACAAAATCCCATAACATTTGGCTGTGAAGATCAGAGGGACCTAATTTTGTAAGTTCTTACAATCAGTGGGGCTTAACACCTAAAACTTGTAAAAAATCAGTGGGCTCACCTCTGGAGAGGCAGAGGGGATAGGAAACTGAGTCTCTGTCCTTAAATAAATAGCACAATAAACAGCCTTACAGAGACACAGCAGTGAAGCAGCAGTTTGAAAAACACCTGGGGTATACGTGATGATTTGTTTACTAATCTCAGAGCATGTGCTGGAGAGCCAGAGATCTTTGAGACTTCTCCAACAACAAAAGAGCTGGTGGGCACCATTTCCCTTCCCAGCCCACCTGCTTAGATACATGGACACCTGCAGGAACCAGAACTTCAGTAACACTCTCCATCTGCCATGCTAACAGTGTAACCCACCCCTGCGAGCTTCTGGGGATCCACCCCCTCCACCCCAGCCAACCTTGGCAGGAGTTTTCATAGGTGGAAGCAGGTATCCTCCCCAGCAGACTGGTGGTAACTATGCTGGCATCACACTCTAGCTCCCACACACTCTGGCCCCATGTTTTTCAGCAGACTCACCCCCTCCATCCCACCCTGGGCAGTTTTCCAAGGCGGCTGCAGGTCCTCTCCTGAATGGACTAGTGCAAACCTTGCTAACACCGGGAACCCCACCACCCTGTTCTCCTGCAGACCCACCCTCAACAGGCTTCCATTCAAAGTGGCACCACAAACGTGGCAGGGTGCAAGCAGCCCTGAAAAGGGCCAGCAACACTCCAAGGTAACCGCTGACCCAGGGAAAGGAGAAAACCACACACACCAGTCCAACATGGCCCCAGCAGTGGGCTGGGGGAAGATATCTGGTCTGACTGCAGGGCCTACCCACCAATGAAAGCTTCTGAGGGACAAAACAGGAAGAGTACCCTGCAATTAGGCACTACTGCCTGGTCTGACTCAACTCAAGCCCAAGGTGGACCCAGACTGGCCCACTATTAACACAGGGACCAAACCCTGCCTATAATAGGCAAAGAGAGCCATTTCTGACAACTGGATTTAAGGCAAACATGTCTTAGCCACAATAGTATGGCACACACACCACACCTGAAGTGTCAGGTTCTGGTGAAAGGGGGGCATTTCACTACAGGGCAGTACAGGATCTCTTCTTCATAAAGCCGCTATTTTCAAGAGGAGGTAGTCATAGCTGACTTTCCTAACACATAGAAACAAACACAGATAGTTAGACAAAATGGGAAGAAAAAGGAATATGTCCCAAATCAAAGAAACGAACAGGACAAAAATCACAGCAAGAGAGCTAAAAAAAAAAAATGGAGATAAATAATACGCCTGATAGAGAATTTAAAGTAATGATCAGAAAGATACTCCCTGGACATGAGAATAAGAGTGGAGGACCTCAGTGAGACCAGCAACAAAGAGATAGAAAAAAAGGAACCAATCAGAGGTGAAGAACTCAGTAAGTGTAATTAAAAATATGGTAGATTGAATAAATAGTAGATTGGTAGGAAGCAGAAAAACAGATCAGCAACCTAGAGGACAGAGTAATGGAAAGAAATCAAACTAAACAGAAGAGAGAAAAAAAGAATAATAAAAAAAAATGAAAACAGATTAAGGGAACTCAACAACACCACCCAGTGTAATAACATTCACAGTAGAGGGATCACAAAAGGAGAAAGAGAAAAAGGGGCAGAAAACGTATTTGAAGAAATACTGGGAAAAATTCCCAAATCTAGGGAAGGAAACAGATATCTAGATCCAGGAGTCCACAACAAAATCAAGGAGGTCCAAACCAAAACACATAGTAATAATTAAATGGCAAAAAGTAGGATAAAGAGAGAATTTTAAAAGTAGCAAGAGAAAAGAAAATCATTACATACAAAAGAAACTTCATAAGGTGATCGGTTGATTTTTCAGCACAAACTTGGCAGACCAGAAGGGAGTGGCATGACATAGTCAAAGTGCTGGGGGCGGGGGGCTGAGGGGGAAAGCATGCAGCCAAGAGTACTCTATCCAGTGAGGCTATCATTCAGAATAGAAGCAGAGATAGTTTCCCAGACAAAAAAAAGTTAAAGGAGTTCATAACCACTAAACCAGCCCTACAAGAAATGTTAAAGGAGACTCTTTAAGAAAGACAATTAAGGGGCGCCTGGGTGGCTCAGTCGGTTAAGCGTCTGCCTTCGGCTCAGGTCATGATCCCAGGGTCCTGGGATCGAGTCCCGCATCGGGCTCCCTGCTCTGTGGGGAGCCTGCTTCTCCCTCTCCTCCCCACTTGTGCTCTCTATCTCTCTATCTCTGTCTCTCTCAAATAAATAAAATATAAAAAAAAAAAAATTAAAAAAAAAAAAGACAAGTAAGAGTAAGAAAAGTAGGAAGCACAAAAGCCGTAAAATTAAGTATATTTGTAAAAATCACTCAAGAGACTCACAAAATAAAAGGCTGTAAAGTATGACATTACATACTTAAAACATGGGGAGGAGTAAAGAAGGGGTTCAAATTTAAGTGACTCTCAATGTAGAGTAATGTAGACTGCCATATGCATAAGATGTCATTTACAAACCTAATGGTAACCACAAATCAAAAACTGGTAATAAATAAGCAAAAAATAAAGAGAAAGGAATCCAAGCATATCAATTAAGAAAGTCAGCAAACCACAAGAGAGCAAGAGAAGAACGGAACAAAAAAGAACTACAAGACAACCATAAAACAAGGAAAAAAATGGCAGTAAGTACATACCTATCAATAATTACTTTGAATGTAAATGGACTAAACACTCCAATCAAAAGACATAGAGTGCCGCGATAGATAAAAATCAAGACTCATCTATATGCTGCCAACAAGACTCATTTAGACCTAAAGACACTTGCAGCTTGAAAGTGAAGGAATGGAAAAGCATTTATCATGCAAATGGATATGAAAAGAAATCTGAGGTAGCAATATTATATAAAATAAAATAGACTTTAAAACAAAGAGACTGTATTAAGAGACAAAGAAGGACATCACAGAATCATAAAGGGAACAATCCAACAGGAAGACATAACAATTGTAAATATTTATGCACCCAACATGGGAGCACCCAAAAACATAAAGCAGCTAATAGCAAACATAAAGGAAGTAATCTATAGTAATGCAATAATAGTTGGGAATTTTAACACCCCACTTACATCAATGGATAGATCATCTAAATAGAAAATCAACAAGGAGACAGTTGGACTAGATGGATCTAACAGATATATTCAGTACATTCCATCCTAAAACAGTAGAATACACATTCTTTTCAAGTACACATGGAACATTCTCCAGAATAGACTACACATTAGGCCACAAAACAAATCTCAACGAATTCAGAATGACTCAAGTCATACCATATATCTTTTCTAATCACAACACTATGACTAGAAATCAACCACAAGAAAAAATCTGGAAAGAACACAAATAAATAGAGGTTAAATAACATGCTGCTAAACAATGAATGGGTCAACAAAAAATTAAAGAGGAAATCAAAAAGTACATGGAAACAAATAAAAATGAAAACACAATGGTCCAAAATCTTTAGGATACAAAAAGGCCTACCTTGAGAAGCAAGAAAAATCTCAAATAAACACCTATCTTACACCTAAGAGAGCTAGAAAAAGAAGAAAAAAAAAAAAAAAACCCTAAACCAGTAGAAGGAAGTAAATAGGAATAGTAAAAAGATGTCCACTCTTACCAGTTTTCATTCAACATAGTACTGGAAGTCCTAGTCACAGTAATCAGACAAGAAAAAGAAATAAAAGGAATCCAAATGGGTAAGGAAGAAATAAAATTTTCACTATTTGCAGGTGACATACTATATATAGAAAATTCTAAAGACTCCAACAAAAAAAATGCTAGACCTGATAAATGAATTCAATAACTTTGCAGGATACAAAATCAATACATAGAAATGTTTCATTTCTATAAACTTATAATGAGTAGCAGAAAGATTAATTAAGAAAACAATCCCATTTACAAATGCACCAAAAATAATAAAATACCCAGGAATAAAGTTAACTAAGGAGGTAAAAGACCTGTACTCTGAAAACTATAAAATGTTAATGAAAGAAATTGAAGATGACACAAATAAATGGAAATATATTCCATGTTCATAGATTGGAAGAAGAAATATTTCTAAAATGTCCATATTACCCAAAGCAATCTATAGATTTAATGCAATCCCTATCAAAATACCAACAGCATTTTTCACAGCACTAGAACAAACAATACTAAAACTTTATGGAAACACAAAAGACCCCACATAGGCAAAGCCATCTTCAAAAAGGAGAATAAAACTGGAGGTATCACAATATCAGATTTCAAGATATACTACACAAAGCTGTAGTAATCAAAGTAGTATAGTACTGGCACAAAATAGACACGTAGATCAAAAGAACAGAATAGAAAGCCGAGAATTAAACCCATGATTATATGGTGAACTAATCTTCAACAAAAGAGGCAAGGATATGCCATGGGAAAAAGACAGTCTCTTCAACAAATGGTTTTGGGAAAACTGGACAGCTACATGCAAAAGATTGAAACTGTATCACTTTCTTACACCACATACAAAAATAAGCTAAAAATGGATTAAATACCTAAGTATGAGACTTGAAACTTTAAAAATCCCAGAAGAGATCATAGGTAGTAATTTCTCTAACATTGGCCATAGCAACATTTTTCTAGATATGTCTCCTGAAGCAAGGGAAACAAAAGCAAAACTAAACTATTGGGACTACATCAAAATAAAAGCTTCTGCACAGCAAAGGAAACAATAAACAAAACTAAAAGATAACCTACTGAATGGGAGAAGATATCTGCACATGATATATCCAATAAAGGGTTAGTATCCAAAATATATAAAGAACTTATACAATTCAATACCAAAAAACCCAAACAACCCAATTAAAAAATGGGCAGAAGACATAAACAGACATTTCTCCCAAGAAGACATCCAGATGGCCAACAGACACATGAATACATGTCAACATCACTCCTTATCAGGGAAATGCAAATCAAAAGCACAATGAGATAACACCTCACACCTGTGAGAATGCCTAAACCAAAAAAATGCAAGAAATAACAAGTATTGGTGAGGATATGGGGGAAAGGGAACCCTTGTACACTGTTGGTGAGAATGCAAACTGATGCAGCCACTCTGGAAAACAGTATGAAGTTTCTTCAAAAAATGAGAAATAGAATTACCCTACAATCCAGAAATTCCACTACTGAGTATTTACCCAAAGAATATGAAAACACTAATTCAAAAAGGTATATGCACCCTTATGTTTACTGCAGCACTGTTTACAATAGCCAAATTATGGAAGCAACCCAAGTGTACATCCATAGATGAATGAATAAAGAAGAGGTGGTATCCATATACACAGAACATAATTCAGCCATAAAAAGAATAAGATCTTTCCATTTGCAACAACATGGATGGATCTACAGGGTATAATGCTAAGTGAAATGTCAGTCAGAGAAAGACAAATATCATATGATTTCACTTACATGTCGAATTTAAGAAACAAAACAAAGATAAAAGTAGACAAAAAATAGATTCTTAAGTATAGAGAACAAACTGATGGTTATCATAGGGGAGGTGGGTAGAGGGATGGCTGAAATAGTTGAAGGGGATTAAGAGTACACTTATAATGAACACTGAGTAATGTATAGAATTGTTGAATCACTACATTGTACACCTGAAACTAATATAACACTGTATGTTATTTATACTGAAATTAAAATTTTTAAAAATTTAAAAAATAATAAAAAATAAAATAATTTAAAAAGTAGGCATAATAAAAAAACAACAAACAGTTTATGGGGAAAATAGGGTTGGAACACAACCCTCAAAAACATCAACAGTAACACATTAAAAAAAGGAAGAGGAACCTAATAAAAATGGTAAAACAGTTTAGCACATTTTAAATATTTAAGAAATACATAAATACTACAATAAATATTTTATCTTGAGAAAAACCTGAGGTATTTGTAGACATGGACACTGAAAAGGCTGTAGCTTATGAATTATTGTAAAGTGGTAGAAGGATAATTATCTGAAATAAGATAGAAGTTGTAACACCAGATGTATATGTGTATGAGACATAACACACAGAATTCAGATAGCTGGTAGATGTGTGAGACGTGTGTATTTTGTGCATCACAACACCACTTGCTTCTTTTAGGTATAGTTTTCTGTGTTCGTCTGGTGTTTCTCAAGGACAACATTGCACATAAGCAAGCATGAAATTTATGCTTAAATTGTTCTCTGGTTTATCAGTTGTGTTGGAATAAATCTGTTTCAAAACAAGTATTATAGCAGAACTGACTACATCAACACAAATATTTCAAGCATCCATAATATGTTAGGCATTCTGCTGAGCTTAGAGGATAGAAGGGAGTGTAAAACACAACCTCTGCACTCAAAGGGCTCACAGTCTGGTAAAAACAATAAGCCAGTAAGAAACAAACTATTACATCACACAACATAATGCTTTAAAACTATTAATCTTCTGGTATTGTTGGAACTAAGTGTGAATGTGGCTGGGGGCACACGATTTGAGGAAAAGCTCTGGAGGACATAACTGAGAGAAATCTACTACCTGGATTTGTATTTCAGTTCTGCCACTTTCTTGCTTTGTGATCTTGGGCATGCTGTCGGTCTTCTGTGCCTCACTTTCCTCATCCATAACAACAGATGATAATAGTATCACCTACTAAAGGACTAGGGCGAAGAATAAAAGGAATTATTCTAAGTAGAACGCTTAGAACAATGTTTGTTACATACTGATTAAGCATTCAATTAGTGGCCATTGTAATTACTCTCAGTAATATCATTATTACTATTAGAGTTGGACTTTATCACTATTACTACTATGGATGAACTGGAAGGTCACACAAAGGAGCTGACATTCTTCCTGGAAGCAATGGGAAACCAGCATAGGAATTTAAGCTGGGATATCATAACATTATGTTTTATAATAGAGCTTTGATAGTAGTCAGTGATATGGATAGAAGACAGGTAAAATGGGAGGCAAGCATATATCCTAACAATCCAAGGGAGAGTTTAGAAAGGACAGTTACAGGGTGATGAAGAAAAGAGAACGCATTAAAAAGACATGAGATGAAAATTCTAGGCCTTTATAATGGATTGATTATATGCTGACCTAGAAGGAAAGGGAACCTGCAATGAGTCCCAGATTTCTGTTTACTTAACTCAATAGCTCACAAGGGTAGGGATATCACAAGACTAGGGATACAGCTAGAAAAAAATAGATTTGAAGAGGAAAACTGCAAATTTAGTTTAGGACTTACAAAAATTGAAGTGCCTGTATGAAAACACAATGATTAATTAAAAATAAAGATCTTTATTACATGAGAAAGTCCTGGGCTGGAGATTTGGAGATTATGCACAGTATCAGTAGTGTATAAATATGTAGTACCTGCACTATAGTTGGGAGGATGAGTACATTTCACTTTCATATGGACAGTGTGCTCAGCTTTATCATAAGCCTTTTGTTCCTAGATTCTACCGCAAAATAATGTCAAGCTGCTCCCTTCTAACCTATAAAAAAAAGAAAGAAAGAAAAAAAATAAATTAAAAAAAAAGAAAAATAAACTTCACTGGTGATAGTGAGACCATAAATATAAGACAGATGTAATATATCTATAAAGTATTTTCTCCCACTCTCCCCCATGCTTCTTACTGGTACCAGTAAAACTATAATACACACTACTCTTCTGTGTGCCAACTAATATGTCACCTTCATGAGTAGCGTCTGTCATTATCTCTACTTTAATGGCTTATTCTCAACTGGTTAAACCATTCTGAAGGCCCAGATCACATGCTCTCTCTTCCATTCAATTTCTTAAGGGTGGGCACCATTTTTTATAATATTGCCGTTCTTAAAAACATCTCTTGGGGGGCGCCTGGGTGGCTCAGTCGTTAAGCGTCTGCCTTCAGCTCAGGTCATGATCCCAGAGTCCTGGGATCGAGCCCCGCATCGGGCTCCCTGCTCAGCGGGAAGCCTGCTTCTCCCTCTCCCACTCCCCCTGCTTGTGTTCCCTCTCTTGCTATGTCTCTCTGTGTCAAATAAATAAAATCTTTAAAAAAAAAAATCTCTTGGTTTCCTATTTTGGAAATATTTGTTATTAATTAACAATGAATTAATTAATGAAAATTAATGAATGAATGAAAATTGATGACAATTTTCCACTTGAGATAGTATGTGAAAGGAATGTTAAAGATAGCAGTGAGGGAAACAAGCCAATATTTGGAAGCTATAACTTAGCAAAACTTTAATAAAAAGATAGGTAATTTTTATAAATGACTTTTCAAATAAAATAGTTCCACAAAACTTTAAAGAAAAAGAGAAACAGCACAGATTGCTCAAAATGTGATGGCAGACTGCTAACCATTTTTTAAGTAACAATGACAAAAGACTTTTCAGAGGGGCGCCTGGGTGGCTCAGTTGATTAAGCGACTGCCTTCGGCTCAGGTCATGATCCTGGAGTCCCGGGATCGAGTCCCACATCTGGCTCCCTGCTCAGCAGGGAGTCTGCTTCTCCCTCTGACCCTCCCCCTCTCATGTTCTTTCTCTCTCTCTCATTCTCTCTCTCAAATAAATAAATAAAATCTTTAAAAAAAAAAAAGACTTTTCAGAAATATTTGATCTATTTTTTAAAATTGCTAAGCTTAAAATATATCAGGGGGGAAAACAAAACAAAAACACAAAGATCTCTGCTGTCCAGGTAGAAGAATACACATCCTATTCTAGGAATCACAGAATTTCCTACTTGATTCAGTCTGGGTTGTGGGAAGAGAAAAAAAAAAAAGAGAGAGAGAGAGAGAGAGTCCTGGATAACAGATTTTTGGCCACACTTGGTTGCCTTTCAGTTGAAAGGGGAAAGATTGAGGAAATCTCAAATTTTGGATGAAAGAGCTAAATTTTAGGCATGTTGTGTTTAATATCAATAAATATCCAAGTGGAGATATCTAATAAGTAGTTAACTATATACTGTAGCACACCACGGGCAGGATGACAGGAACATCTATCAAACGTACAAACCATTGTTTAGAACTTAGATCAGTAAAAGATTTTTGGTGGAGAAATATTTAACCATGACCTAATGTAGAATTGGTAGGTCATGGTCATAATAAAAACCTGATTCAATTTTTGTTTCCTTAATATGCTTTCTGCAGACATTACAAAACCACTCTATACCAGTATTAGTCCAGTCTGAGCACGGCACTGGCTATATGGTATTCAGAAAGAGGCTGAGCTATTTTTGATACATTCTGAAGTTAGGGGCATTTTCATAGTATTTAAAGCCCTGAGACTATAAAACCAAGAATAGTGAGTGTATGAGGATAGAAAAATGTAAAGCAACAAGAACTGAGCCCTGGAGCATTCTGCTTTAAGAAATCAGGAGCAGTGGAGGAATGAATAAGAATAACTAAAAAATGATTAAGGTAAAAACAAACAAACACAAACAAAAAACACCAAGTGAGTGTGGAGTTCTAAAATCCAAGTGAAGAAAGTAAAAAGAAAGAAATCAGTGGTCACATTATGAGTTAAGTGTGGATTAAGAGCTGACCCTGAATTTAGCAATGTGGTAATAATTGGTCACCGTGAAATGCCATTGCCATGGTGACCACGGCCATGGTGGGGATGAGAGCTTATGGGGAAAAAAATTAAGAAATAATTGGAAAGAAGATTTGGAGAAAGTGAGATAAACAACTTTTCCAAGGAGTTTTGCTGACAAGAGCAATAAAGAAATAGGGTAACAAGCCAGTTAGTGAAGTAGAGTCAAAAGAATGTTTTTATTATAGCTTATGAAATTGAGAGGAATTATAGAATCTTGTTTGTTTTCTACATATTTGGGATAAAGGCATTTATTATAGAAAATATTATCATCTCAATATGAAGCATTTATTTGCTTCTATAAACTGTTCCTGACATTGTACATGAAATGTAAATAAACTGCATTCCACAGACATATACTGCATAAGTGCATAATGCAATTGCATAATTGCTAAGCAGATTAGCAGTACTATCACTGGGTCTGAACATAAATCCTCACTCTACTGAGAGGATCCTTAAAAATTTGGAAAAGTTAATTACTCTTTGGTACAGGTTCCATCAATAAAATGGTCTTATTTTAGCTACCTCATAGTGTCATTATGAAATTCATAAGACAGTGAACCAAAAGTTTTTATCGTAATGTGTGGAAATTCATTAGCAATTAATAAATCTGACAATCATTTCTATTTTAATATTGATAAAACTAAGAATGTTTTCCTACAGGACTTTTAGTTCACATATGTAACATGTTGACTCACTGGGTATTACTGTTAAATATGTGTGTCTGTGTGTCTGTGTGTGTTCTTGAAATCTGTTATTAATGGATATTTTTAGCTACTAGTTAAACTTCTTTGTCTGGATTTCATATGAAAAACACCTGTCATTAGAAATACAAAGGACCCTCCTCAAACTTCTAGAAATTATCTATCAAGACACAATAGAAAATTTTGTTCCTAAATGTAGACCATTTAAAGCATTTTCTTTAAAATGAGAACTACTAAAGGATGTCTACCAGCATTATTATTGGTCATATTCAATGTGCAATGTCTTAGCCAATGTAACATAACAAGAAAATAGGTAAAAGTTATACAGATATAAAAAAAGAAACCAAATTGCCATCATTTTCAAATGACCTAGAATCATCTAGGAGAGTCATTAAAATTTTAGATTCCTGAATGTCGATTCCAGAGATTCTCAGACAGTAAGTCTGAGTTTCTCAGTCACCATTTCCACTGATTTAATTTGTTTCCTGTGTATGCCCTCATTTTTGTTAAAGAAACAAAAATGCAACAAGCATGACTTGTTTTGTTGAAAACCTGGACACTTTGATTAATATAATGTAGAAATTTTGGAAATTAGATTCTTTCTCCTAAGATTTGTTGTTTGTGCTTATTATAGTTTTAGTGGCTTTTCTGAACATATTCCATAAGGTTTGTATTCTTTGTTGTATGTGTTCTCTGAAGTCTGTTCTATTGGCTTAGTGGTTAGCTAATGATTGGACAAACATTTCTTTAAATGAGTAGAACCAAAAAAAAAAAAAAATCTTCCAGTCTTTGCCAATGGGCTCTGTGTCTGTGTTTGGGACATGTTTTCAACATTGGCAACTCAGTTGACAACTCTGCCTTAGCTTTTGCTTCCTGCTTCCTTTGAGCCGCAAGGTTGGCAGGAAGTGAGATCTTAAGGCATTCTCATATCTTTCCTGAGCATACATATAGCCCTGAACATGGGTGTGACCTTCTAGATTCCCAGGAATATGTTGGGACTTCTCAAAATCCTTATGAATTTACCTCATTCCCAGCTTTTCTTCTCAAAACTTTTGGTTAATCTATTGTTTGCTCCAAATGTTATCTATTGCATCAGGCAGCAGCAACCTAAGACATTAGCCTATAAATGTCTTCAATATATCTGCAACCCCATGTTTATTGCAGCATTATTTACAACAGCCAAGATATGTAACAACCTACGTGTCCATCAATAGATGAATGGATAAAGAGGATGTAGGATATTATTCAGTCATAAAAAAGAAGAAAATCCTGACATGTGTGACAACATGGATGGACCCTAAGGGCATTATGCAAGTGAAATAAGTCAGACAGAGAAGGAGAAATACTGTATGATCTTGCTTAAATTTAGAATCTAAAAAACAAAAACAGAAACAGAACAGATTGGTGGTTGATAGATATGGAAGTGGGGGTAAAGGGCAGAAGAAATGGGTGACAGTGGCCAAAAGGTACAAATTTCTAGTTATCAGTTAAATAATTTCTAGAAATGTAGTATACAGGATTGTGACTATTAAAAAATAAAAACAATTTTAAAATAAGAAAAAGGAAGGAAATGCAACCATACATTAATGTTATGGGCTGAATTGTGTCTCCCTTAAATACATATGTTGACGTATGTATCCTGGTACCTCAGAATATGACTATGTTTCGAGACAACATCTTTAAAGAGGCCATTAGGTAAAATTAGATCACAAAAGAGGGCCTTAAATACAGAGAAGAGAAAACTAGATGAGCAACACACAGAGAGATGACTGTGCAATCATAGGGAGAAGGCGGCCATCTGCGAATCCAGGAGAGAGGCCTCGTGAGATCTAACCTACTGACACTTTGATCTCAGACTTCCAGCCTCTAGAATTGTGAGCAAATAAATTTCTGTTGTTCAAGCAATCCAGACTGTGGCATGTTGTTATGGTAGCTCTAGAAAACTAATAATTAATGATTTGATTTCAAAACATGGTAAGAAACAAAATGAAAACATGGATTTGTTAAAAGACAAAGGAGTTTAAATGCTGCCCTGTCACTGAATATTCTCAGCTTCAGATTCCTAATTTGCAAATGAGGATAAAAAGGAAACCTATTTTACTATAATATTGCAGGCAAATTATTTTCTGATGTGCTAGATGCTCTGTGTATCTTAAGCGATGTGGTGGCGTTTAATCCTTCTGGCAGTAATGGTAGTGCTGGTAGTAGCGTGGCTAAGAAAGGTGTTTATAAAAATTAGGTATTTAGGGCGCCTGGGTGGCTCAGTTGGTTAAGCGACTGCCTTCGGCTCAGGTCATGATCCTGGAGTCCCTGGATCGAGTCCCACATCGGGCTCCCTGCTCGGCGGGGAGTCTGCTTCTCCCTCTGACCCTACCCCCTCTCGTGTGCTCTCTCTCTCTCAAATAAATAAATAAAATCTTAAAAAAAAAAAATTAGGTATTTATATGTTTTCCAACTTTCCTACAATGACCATGCTTAACTTTTCTAATCAGGGAAAAGAAGCCAGTGAATGCTATTTTATTTATTTTTTTATTTTTTTAAGATTTTATTTAGTTCTTTGAGAGAGAGAGAATGAGAGACAGAGAGCACGAGAGGGAAGAGGGTCAGAAGGAGAAGCAGACCCCCCGCCGAGCAGGGAGCCCGATGTGGGACTCGATCCCGGGACTCCAGGATCATGACCCGAGCTGAAGGCAGTCGCTTAACCAACTGAGCCACCCAGGCGCCCCAATGAATGCTATTTTAAAATATATTAGTTTTAAGAATATTTAGACAAGGGACCCCTGGGTGGCTCAGTCGGTTAACTATCTACCTTTGGCTCAGGTCATGATCCCAGGGTCCTGGGATCGAGTCCCGCTTCGGGCTCCCTGCTCAGCAGGAGCCTGCTTCTCCCTCTGCCTCTGCCTGCCGCTCCCCCTGCTTGTGCACATGCTTTCTCTCTGACAAATAAATAAAATCTTTTTTAAAAAAGAATATTTAGACAAAATCTCTTTAGTTAATCATTTGTGAAGTATTATGTATTGAAACACATTGGTCAATGACCACAAGAAACAGACCCGTACTCAAACAAGTTAGCAGCAAGGGAAAGCACACACAAGAGGAGTTTTGAACATCTTGGTAAAAGGGAGTTGGGAGGGGCTCATGCTAGGACTTGAACATGTGCAAGGTGATTTTAGGAGGGCTGATGGGAAGCAGTGACTAGTTCTGGATTGGGTGCTGTCAGGAAGCACAGGCAATTCTGTGATGGGGTATCTTGGCACCCTGAAGCCAAAGGTGGGAGGATTACTGTATAACCAGAGTTGTTACTGATAAAGAAATACTGGTCACTCATGTGAGGTAGAAGGAGGGGGTGTTCAGTTATTTTTGTGCTCCATGACATCCTTTCATCTAGTTTCATCACAGAGTCTCTGTGTCCCTGTCATGTTCCTCCAGGGTCACACATGGCTTCGTCTCAGTATTGTTTATATTCTGTGAAAGTTTTTTGTTTTGTCCATGTTCAGTTCAGAATACCCCAGCCTGGCTCTCAGCTTCTAGCTGCCAGTGCCAGTGATTTTGTTTTTGTTTGGTTTTGTTTTGAATCTATCTTTCTTGTAGTCTGGAGACTGCTGGTATGGATGCCCCAGAAGGAGTTATAGCACCACATTCTCAGTCCCTTAGTTCTTTGTAGCCAATAATCTGTAACAACTAGACCTCCTTGCTTAGCAAATACATTTCTGCATAATTCGTTCTCAGACAAATTTTTTGAATAAATAAGACTATAATATTAAATTTTTCTTTATCAAATATAAGATTAAAAAAAAAAGATTTCCTCTTTGCAATTCCTTGAATTCTCTATGAGGAATTCATTCCTAGTCATTTGGAGCCTAAAACACAGTCCCTCCAAAAGTAGGGGGTTACGGGTAAAGTTCAAATTAAGTGTTACTTCTTGGACCACATGAGAATGATTTAGCATGTTAGGCAAACCTAAATCCTAACCAGTAAACGACTTTCAAATAAAATGCATTAAATGTTTTGCAGGCAGGGGAGAGGTTCTTGAGCTTGGTACCTCTCCAGTGCTCCCCATTTGCTCTGCAGGCTGCATATGCCAGGAGAAGCTTGGAGAAGGAGGTGAAAGGGAATCTCATGACCTTGTCTAACTGCTTCTGAGTAGAGCACGTGGCTGTCCTCCTACCGAGATCTCCCATGCCTATGTGTTGGGGTGCAGGTGGGAAATGAGAGACAAAAGGACCTTTGGAGAAGGAGTGCTTTAAGCTACTTTCTCACGGTAAGAGATGAAGTTTTCCCATTTTCTGCTTATTCTAATGGTGGCCTGGGATCCAGCAAAGCTTCAAAAATTAAGAGGACTCTCACAAGGCCTTATGGAAAAAAAGCAGGTAATGAACAGAGGCAATTTTTAAAAGTCACAATCAGAGGGGAGAGATACAGAGCTTGCAGTTATGTGCTAGAGAAAGTGAACTGTGAAGGGCCTGGATTCACAGGAGGGAAGTACCCAGCTAAGGACCCCACTAATGAATTCAAAAAGGCTGTTCTTGCTTCGAAAATGTCAAAGAATAAGAATCAGTTAAATCTTATAAGGGGAAACACAAAAAACCTCAGTGACTAATGATGGCAAGGATTTTTTGAGTCGTTTAGATATTGATTTAGAGGACTGTTTTATTGGATTAAAAAAAAACCCATAAATGCTTGCTTCTAGGGTTAATAGATTTGCGTTAAAAATCCCTATGACGGTTCTGTAAATGAAATAATTGCTTAATCTCTAAGGTAAAGAATTAAAACCCTTGGATAGACTGAGAAAGACTGACCTCAGTGAAGGGCAGCCAATGCACAAAGAGTGATTACACTTAGGAAAAGAGAACGTGAAGTAAGGTATTTGTATAGAGCAATACAGAAATAAGACAGTGACATTTTGTGCCTTTTGAAAGCACTGGCTCCTTGAAATCCCAAATGCCTAGAATATGCTACCTTAGGTAAGATATAAGCAGAAAGCTCCAGAGTTCTTAAGAATTCCAGGGTAATTTTCAGAGGACCAGTTCCATTCTTAAAAATGATTCACTAAGTGAAAATTAATCTCTTTAGTCTGAAGCATTGCTGTTGTTCCCACGAAGGACCAAGATAGAGAAGTTAAACAACATGAAGATGCATAACCATTTTTCCTGAAAACCTTGAGCTTTATTTCCCAGAGTTCCCAGCTAATCCTTTCTGCTCTATTTATCTCATCTCTGGGGAACCTTTCCCAAATACCTGAGGTATGCAGCTACCTATAAGAAACAGTCCCTCTCCACTATTAAATTATGCTTTGGGGAAGTGCTATGTTTAAAGACATTCACATTGAGGTATAACTGATCAAAATAGGTGCAAACAGTATTCCAACAGGTGGAAAAGCTTTGTAAGGCTGAGGAATAAAACTTTAATGGAGGGTTTCAGATAGGAACCATTAGGTAGGACTGATTTTGTGGTACCTGTATCTGAAATCCCACTGGCGTTTACATGTTCTCTTGTCCTCCATGACAGGCTAGTTCCCTTCCCAGTTCCTGAGAGGCCCATTTTAAATTTGAATGGGGTAAGTGAGTTCAACCATAACAGCCCCTCAAGGCATGTTCACAGATTTAAAAACTTGCCCTGAGAATAAGGTCCCAGGAATTGAAGACTATTGGATGCAAAGCATGTCTAGGCACAATTAGGGAGGAGAAAATTGGAAAATTAAGCAAAATGGTAATAGAACTCAGCAAGACATTACTGATTACTGATAAAGTTAAAAGAAACAGGAGGGAAGGAGCTGAAAAGGGAAACTGCTGGGAAGTGACACAGCTGCTGGTTTTGACAAAAATGACTCAATCCAACAAGCCAACTCTACTGCCTTTGATTTGAAATCTCCAGCCACAGCCCAGAAAGTGATTTAGCAAGGAGAAAGATATGCAACTGGACTTGCAGGGTGTGTGGAGACCAAAAAGGGTGGATGATAAGATCAGTGTGTATCCAGGTGTTCCAAAAGTCATATGCAAGTCGGGGGTCAAGTTGAGGGCAGGTTCTAAACCCGAAAGGAGTCGTGGCACCGAACCAGTTGGCATCATAGTGATTTGCAGAGACAAAGTTCTTTTTGTTCTCTTCCCTTCAGATCAGAGATGACTTCCATTTGAGACCAATGGCCTCTATGTTTTTCCTGAGGTAATACCACTATTGCTCCTATGATCTCTGAGTGGGGCTGTTGCTGAAGATACAAATGAACAAACGGAACTCTTGGCTACTGGAGGATGAGGAAGACAGAAGAGTCCCTGAACCTCACTGGCAGTAACTAAAAATTCAAACAACATAATAAATTCAATTCCATAAGTATTTTTGAGTGTCCACCTAGAACCAGCCACCATCCCAGGGATATAAAGATGCGAGAGCAAAAAATCAGAAAAACTGATATATGGTTGACTCCCTCTCTTTCAGTCTAATACAAGCTTTCAGAGGAGATTTAAATACAGCATTACAGGAGGACACAAGGATGGGTTACTTCTGAGGAATGGGGATGAAGAAGAGTTTCAAGAGAGTGACTAAAAAGAAGAGCGAAGTAAGCCTTATCATGCTCTCATTTCTTTAGAAGACTTCCATTACTCCTTACAGTTCTCACCCTTCTTCCTCCTCTCCTTTTATTAAAAAAAGTTATTGACTTAAAGAGGGTGCACATTATAAATAAAGGATATTCTATGGAATCTTCTAATTGGTGTCATTTCCCTTCATTTTGTATCAAACAGAAGGAAAAAATAAGAAATTTAGTATCTGTTTATTTTTTGATCTAAAGAAGGCATTTTATATCAAGAATGCATCAATCTAAAGATTCTTCGATTCTACAAAGACAGTGCCTTTGGGTAAAGCAACTATGATTTAGAAAGATCTGAAGGATTATCACAACCCTGGACTTCAGAGGCAGTGTTTTCTGCAAACAAAAGCAAACAAATAAATAAATAAAAGGAAAACCTAGCAGAGTGCCTCTAAACTGCTGCTCAGCATGTTCAGCCTGCTTACCTAGCCAAGCATTCCTTGGATCAGGCCCCCTATTGGTTTTATTTAACAAGAGAAGTACTTCTATTCAGTTTGACATGCCTTTAGTTTAACAGGAATTCAACAGAACCAGCAGGACGGACTGTTCACAGTTCTGATTCAAAGTTCTAAGATTAAAGAGTTAATACTGAAGAAACAACATCTTCAGAAAAAAATCCATTGTGTCTATCCAAATTGACAGCTGTATATTTCTTCCATTTCTTAAATTGCTTCATTTAAAGGGAAAATACTTACGGACATCATTAATGACCTTGTTTATAATAAAAGCATGTAATTTACAGAAAAGAGTATATATACATTTTTAAAGCTGGATCATTTTTTTATTTGAAATACAGTAAAATTATACCATAATTGAAATTACTAAGCATTTAAAAAAAATGCCATCTTTCTACAGTTCTCCTTTAATATCCTCCTTTCCTGTTCCTGCTTCATTCCCCTTTCTTTTAGATACTCCATGTAATTCTAATCACCCCATTTACCTCTTGGTGAATGAGGGACCCTCCACCCAAAACAGCATGAGATGGCTGAACACATGACACCCAACACTGGCCAGATGAGAGTGGCAGCAGTTTATTAGCCACATACATTCACAGCCTGAGAGGAGGACACTGCACTCTCTCTATAGGACCACAGAGGGTGGAAAGGTGGAGTGAGGTGAAACATTTATTCACTCAGGAATAGAGTGAACCAGTAGGGACTGCGGTATTCAGACTCTGTAGTAATCAGAGGGTGGAGTGCAACTGGGCTAGCTGATAGCTGGGTAAAAAGTCTTTCCCACCGGGTGGGAGCGATATCTGGTAAGAGCAGAGAAATTTATGGCTAAGAGTTTTATGACTCCATGAAACTCCAAAATGTCAAGACAACACATGGAATTTTTAAGTCTTGCCATACACATTTCTACATGTGTGTCCTTTGGCTGCCCACGGTTCTCAGGCACTGTACATTCTAAGCTTGACCTTCCAAGAGAATGTGTTATGCTCTGATATCAGAGTTTTATCACTTGTAAAACTAAATTCTCCTTCATTTTCAGGGGGAAATGTATAAAAAATTAATTCTCATGAAGGTAGTAGTTTGCTATCCTACCTATGCAATTCCTAAGGGAACAACTTGTAGTGCTTTTAAAAATACACATATTCTGTCATTCCTACACCAAAGATTCTGATAGGTTTGAGGTAGTACCCACAGTTGTGTCTCAACAATACACCCCTACACCCCTCTTACAGTAACTGATAGATACTATAGGCAGAAAATCAGTGAATATACAGTTGAACACTACCATCAGTCAACTGCATCTAACTGATATTTATAGAATACTTTATCAAACAACAGCTGAATACACCATTTGCCAATATAGACCATATTCAGGGCAACAAAACATACCTAAACCATTTTAAAAGAATACACATTATACAAAGTTGTTCTCACACTGCAGTGGAATTAAACTGTAGTCAATAACAGAAAGAGGGGTGGAAAATCTCAAAATATGTGGGGATTAAACAACACACTTCCAAATGATGCACAGGTAAAAGAAGTCCTAAGATAAATTTAAATATATTCTGAACTAAACAAAAATGAAAGTATACCTTACCGAAAAGTGGGAGATGTAATGAAAGTGGTGCTTAAAGGGAAATTAGCACTGAATTACAAGGGAAAAAAAACTCTAAAATCAATAATCTAAGATTCCACCTTAGTAAACTAAAGGAATGAAAGTAATTTAAGTCTAAAACAAACAAGAAAATAACAAAAATTAGAGTAGAAATCAGTGAAATTAAAAGAGGGTATCAGCAGAGAAAAATCAGTGAAACAAAGTCGGTTCTTGAAAAAGGCCAATGAAATCTATAAACTTCTAGCCAAGCTAACCAAGAAAACTATAGAAATGATAAAAATTATTAACCTCAGAAATAAAAGAGAGGTTGTTACTATTGATTCTATAAACACTGAAAGAATAATTAAGAACAACTCTCTATGCACGAATTAGATAACATAGATGAATTCCTTTAAAGACACCAACCATCAAGACTTAGCAAGAACAACAAAATAGATAATCTGAATAGCTCTACATCAATTAAAGAAATTGAATCAACAATTAATAACCTTGCAAAAAAGGGAACACCGGTCTAAGATGGTTTCACTGGTGAATTCTACCAGTATTTTAGGAAGAAATGTTATAATATCTCTATATTTTCTTCTATTCCATAAGATAGAAACAGAGAGAACACTATCTAACTCGTTCTATGAAGTCAGTTTTACTATAATACCCAAACCAGTTCAAGACACTACAGGAAAGGAAAGCTACAGACCAATATCTCTCCAGACCATAGATGTAAAAATTATCAAATTGTACCAAAAATACGTAAAAGAATTATTATGTTATGACCAGTGAAATTTGCTCCAGATAAGCAGAACTGCTTTTACATTCAAAAGTCAATTAATTTAATCAACCACATCAACATACTAATGAAGAAAAAAATCATACGAGCATATCAATTGATGCAGAAAAAGCATTTGACAAAATTTAATACCGTTCATGATAAAAACTCTCAGCAAACTAGGAATAGAGAGGCTTTTGTAACTTGATAAAGAACACCCGCAAGAAACCTAAACTAACATATTTGATGACAAAAAACTAGATGTTTTATCCCCTAAGACCAGGAACTACATAAGGATGTTCGCTTCTACCACTTCTAGTTAAAATTGTACCAGAAGTCCTAGCTAGTACAATAAGACAAGAGAAGTAAATAAAACATATATAGATTAGAAAGAAAGCAATGTCTTTGTGCATTACATGATTATACAGAAAATCCCACTGAATTAATGAAAAAAATCTCTGGAAAGTAGCAATTATAGCAATTTTTAACAAGGTTGCACAATACAAGGTCAATATACCGAAGGCAATGGCTTTGCTATATAACAGCAATTAATAATTTGGGAGAAAATATTTGCAAAACACATATCTGATAAAGTACTTGTATCCAAACTATGCAAATATTTCTATAACTCAACAACAAAAACACAAGCAACCCAATTTTAAAAATGAGCAAAAGGGTGAACCCTAAGGTAAACTATGGATGTTGGGTGATTATGATCAGTCAATGTAGGTTTATCTTTGGTAAATAATGTACCATTCTAGTGAGCAATATTAATAACGGGGGTGGCTATGCATGTATGGTGTCAGGGAATACATGGGAAATCTCTGTACCTTTCTCTCACTGCTTTTCTAAACCTAATACTTCTTTTTAAAAAAAAAAAAAAAGTCTTGGGATACCTGGGTGGCTCAGGTCATGATCCCAGGGTCCTGGGATGGACCTCCGCTTCTCCCTCTCCCTCTGCCACTCCCCCTGCTTGTGCTCTTTCTCTCTGTCAAATAAATAAATAAAATCTTTTAAAAAAAAAGTCTTTAAAAAATGGGCAAAAGATCTGAACAGACACTTCACCAAAGAAGATATACAGATAGCAAATAAGAATCTGGAAAGATGTTCAATACCATATATCATTAGTGACTTTCAAATAATGCAACAAGATACCACTACACACCTATTAGAATAGCTAACCCCACCCCTCTCAAAAAAGACAATGCCAAATTCAGGCCAGAATTCTGAGCAAGAGGAATTCTCATTCATTGCTGATGGAAATGCAAAATGACACAGACATTTTGGAAGACATTTTGGCAGTTTCCCACCAATGTAAACATATTACCATGTGCTTCAGCAATTATGTTCCTAGATATTTATCCAATTGAGTTGAAAACTATGTCCGCGTTAAAACCTGTACCTAAATGTATATAGCATTTTTATTCATAACTGAAAAAAAAAAACTAGCAACAACCAAAATACCCTTCAATAGGTGAGTGTATAAACAAACTATGTTGTATACATACAATGAAATTTTATCCAGCAATAAAAGGAAATGAGCTATCAAGCCACAAACAATCAAACAAAAAGCCTGGAAGAATCATCTTTGGTTATGGTGACTTTCTCTATTATTTATCTATTTTCTATTCCAGTAAGTTGCATTCTCGTCTTTATCCTTTCCTTATCTCTAATTATTTGGGGTTTTATTTTCTCCTCCTTTTCTGTTTCCTTACAATGAAATTGTAGAACATTTATATTAGACTTTTCTTCTTTTCTAATATAAATCTTTAAAAACTATGAGTTTCTTTCTCACTGCTCTAGTTGCATCCCACAAATCTTGTTATGTTGTGTTTGAAAACATGTGTGTTCAGGTACTCAGATGCTTCAGTAATGAGGATATAGACTGTCCTACCCAGTAAGCCACCTGGACCAGAGGAGACAGGACAGTATGAGGGAAATCTAAAATCTCTAGAAGAGAGATGAGTGTCAATTAGAGGCTTAAGAGCCAGTTGTAGTGACAGGAACTATGCTTCCGTACTAACCCTCCTTTTGTAAATCTTCTCAGGAAACAAAGCCAACCAGAATCCTGGAGCAGTTCTTTCCAGGAGAGATGAATTTAGACTATCAACTCAGTAGATCAGAGTGTAAGAGGTGAACTGTAGTCAGTCATTATGGAGGGCTTCTCTGAGCTGCCATATCCCCTTCTCAGGACTGAGTTGCTCATTACTCAGGGGCTGGGAAAGCTGTTGCTAAAGGCTCATTGCTGCACTGCTCACTGGAAATTGCCTTCAACCAATGAGATTGCTTTACTTTCCCTGAATCTGCACCTTCTCCCCCGGGGCAGCCTGTATTCTATGACTGGTTGATGCATTGGTACATAGGCCTATACCCTCACCTCAATTCAGACCAACTCTGTAGTGTCAATCCCATGACATTGGTTGATGCTGCCCTATGACTGCATCACAATTCAACTTCTCCCACTGAGCAATCCTATTTATCTCACGGATGGAAGTGTTATTCCCTAACGGTATCCCAATAAGCCACCTTCACATAAGACTTGGAATCTTACCTGACCTATGTTTGTAAGTCATACTTCAATAAGACCTCAAATTTTAAAAAGAAAAACATAATGAGAGATCTGATTATAGGAACAGCTCATATCACACTAATTAAGAATAACTGCATTACCAAGAATAATTGCATTATTTCAGAAAAATATAAGATTGATTATATTATCCTACCTACAAGTACCAAGGAACATGACCTAATAGAAGGATCTAAGGACTCTTAATTGGCATATGCATTAAATATTTATTAGAACATGCTATGTATGTAAAGGAAAGCATTAGAGTCACCACTGTATGTTAATCAATGAAGGTGGGTAATTTTCTCCAGGACACTGTGATAAAATTCAATTTCTTCCTCTGAACAAGCTTCTAGTCTCTGAGTTCATCCACAGCTGCTACCTTATATAAAGCCCCCACGGCATGGAATAATGTCCAAAGGAAGTTCATCATCTATAGGCAAATTTTCTGTTTTGCAAATGGCTCTTGTGAGATATGGGTCAGCCAGGGTCTGGAGTGTGTGGTCACTTCATGGAACATTCCACAACAGTGGACAAAGTCACCCTGGCCCCTGTTGGAATTGAAAGTTGTGGGGCTTCTGTGCCAAATGTCCACTTTGCTTGTGGGCTAAGAAATGAAGACTGGGAGCTCTATGAAAAAGCTGCTCTATATAAGGCTGAGGTTCAGAACACTGTACAACTCTTGCCATCACAGGAAACTTTCTGTGTCCCAAAGTGCACTGCCCTGGTTATACTGGAAATTCAGTCAGCCACAGGCAAACGCGGACAATAGCAAGTTTTTCTTTGATTACCTCACAATTTTGGTTTTGCTCATTTGCCTCTTTTGTGGAGCTACTTCTTTTCAAGATATTCACTGACTTAATGATGTTCTTGTTTGCTCCAAAGCCTCTCACCAATACTCTGGACTTTTCACTTCGAGCTTTTTCCAATTCCACTTAGTTTATTGCAATGATCTGCACTTCGTAACAGAAGTGCAGCATTTAGAAATGCAGCATATGACCAAGAAATTATTAACCATGTGGTATGAGTGGAACAAATCAGTAAATCCTGTCTTTGTCACCTTTGTTCAGAGAGGGATAGAATGCAGAAAGACCTAGCACCCATCAATTCTGGGTAGCAAAGAGGAACGTTTTTCAGCTAGAGTGGTTTATTCTGGAATTATAGGGAGGACTTCTCTGGGCAAGGGCCGAGGTTATGTGTCACAGAGTTCTAACTGGGGAACTCAGTAATGTGTTGTCTGAACTAGAATGAAAAGACCCACATTCAAATTTAATCATAGGTCTACAGCAATCTGCCTCAGAGTCAATTGGCCTATGGTTAATTTAAGGCACATTTTGTGTTTACAAAACCCAGAAATGTTTCAAGAGACCAAACCTCTCCTTTGTGAGGTTAGGCTTTGGGAAGTACAAATGAATGTGGAAATTGGGGAGAAATCCATTCATATACTTTCCATAATTCTACTGTAGCACCATCAGAAAATTGCCTTTCCTTCCAAGAAAGTTCACCATACATCTTCATCCTGGCCTAAAGGGCTTGATCTATCCCAATATAGCATGTTTTCTTGTATGCTTCAGAAAATAAAAAGTGTGTATCCTTTGGTTTATTACAGTAGTAATAACCTTGGGTTATTTATTAGAGGTCAAGTGTCCTACCTCCTTGAGAGACCCTGGAGAAGATACTGATAGAAGAATAGCAGAAACCCAATTCTGTAGTTTCACAAAGATTTTCCCTGTTCATCTGGGTCCAAAGGAAAAAGGTTATAAAATGTTGTCTAAGTATGATTACAAATGTATTTGTAACATTACATATTCATAGGAAAATAACACTAGGAGATTCATGAACTTACAAGCTATCTCAAAATATCTAAATTTAAGCTTCTGGAAACTCCCCCTCCTACTACATATGTACATACATATACATATGCATACACACACATATAGATATAAACATAGTTATATAGATCAAAACATGTATATCATAAAAACATATATAATCTAGATTATCAAATATTACTATCTTATATGGTATAATATATAAATTACATGAAGATATAACCCACAGCCAACTCTCTCACAGGCTAATGGCAACTCTATCCTTACACATTTTAGGCCAAAATACTTGAAGTCAACCTTTCCTCTGTTCTCTTTCTTATTCTTGATATCCAGGCAATTAAAGAATATTGTTGTCACAGAATTCAAAATATTACCAGGATATGATCTTATTTCAGAATCTCCACCACTACAATCCTCCACTTACTCCTCCATGTACCCCAAAACTTCTCTCTCAGCTTAAACTCTTGTTTATATGCCTATTCCTAATTAAAGCAATCAGAGGGATCCTTTTTGAAGCCTGAAAACTTATTGGACCATACAGAGATAGCCTAGGTTAATCTAACTTAGACAATGGCCTTAGGAATTCATTTACATCTTTTGAGAATAGGCCTCTATTCAATTCCACCCTAGTGTTCCATCAATGGGCCATGGTACTGATATTTCATGAAGGGGCAACTCCATTTTTACCCATTTTATAAATTGGGAGTTCAACAGCTTAGAAAAATTGTTCAAAACCCACTGCTCTGATCTAACCCCTTCGTTTGCTATAGTAGGAGACCCAGAGCAGAGAATCAGTTCACGCCAAAAAATTGATGGTCCTGTGTAGCCCAGGAATGTGGCCTTCTGCCCTGGCCTAGGTGGTTTTTAAACAGACATCCCAGCAACCTGAGAACCCCTGAAGTAAAAAGCTTCAAGATACTTGCCTTGATTGATCACACTCTGAGGATCTCTGTGCTCAGGATAAGCCTAATGCCTGACTGAGAGCTATCTTAGGAATCAGCATCTCTCACTAGCATGAACTAAGAATTTTTACCAAACTCACTTTTTAATAGTATCTATTCCTTTTTGTGAGGTCAGTGTGGTGACTCAAATAGGTTACAGCTGGCCGTGGAATGAAGAACAGTCTATACTCTTTTGAACTATCACAATAATAATAGTAATAGTAATAATAATAATGATGATAATAAAATAGTGCAGGCTATTGTACAAACACTTGGGATGTCTGAGCAGGGCTGTCTGTTATTCAGAAGGAAGGATGGGGAGCCATGCCCAAGATGTCAATAAAACAGTCAAAGGGAAATTCTACTAGGATCTGACTCTCTAGGCCATTTAAGTAGATATAATGCTAAGAAGATAAGGGTTCTCTAATTTATATCTGAAAGGGAATTTTCAGATAATGTAGTCCAATATTCTCATTTAGATGATGAGGAATATGAGGCCCGAAAGGGCAAACTAATTTTTCCAAGTTTATCCCACTAATTAGAGATTGAACAGCGCCTGGAACCAAACTCTTGGGTTTCAGTGTTTTCTTTACTGACCAATATAGTGAGACCTGGAAGGAATTTAGTTATGAGTGGTATTTTATAACAAATTCCTATGGGTTCCAATTATAATTTTACCCTTTAGTCTCATCTTATAAATCCATGACCCTTCATATAATAGTAGTCAAATAAAATATGTACATAACTTTAATCAACTCTTTTAGAAATCTTTTTCAAATTAATAGCTTCTTTGTTTCTACTGTGTGTGTGTGTGTGTGTGTATCTCATATCAGTAGGAAAACAATAAATCTAAAATTTCAAATATTTCTTCTGGTATTCTGGTTCCTTCCTAATAATCTTAAGTCTAATTTCTAAATCAATTCAGTCCACCCAGCATTTTCCTTTATATGATTGCTATGTTTCAAGTCTTTTACAGGCCAATCTCATTTCTCTCCCTTTCTCAATCTATCCCAGAAGCACCCTTTTGTACAATCATAAGCCTGAGGTACTATACATAAGCTTGGGTTCTGGGTGATTTGGGGTGAGTTCAAGAGTGATGTGGTGTTGGCCTGTTAGTTACACATAGCTGTGCTTCCACAGGTAGTATCCAGAGATTCAATCACACCAATCTAGACAGAAAGAATGCTAGAGACATGCCAAATATATGGGTGCTAGTGGACCCATTCCACTTCCAGGAGGGAAGACAGAAGCTAGAAAAGAGAAGCAGACTCAGAACAGAGGATCATAGGAGGTGGAGCAAGAACTTAAGGTGGTTCACACATCCTCTCTTATGAGTGATGATGGGGAGACTGTAAGGGAGTTGTGCTAGTTATTACCTCTGTTTACAAAATATTTCTACCTCTCTTCTCCTACCCCCTTGGAATTGGGCAGAGTGTCACTTCTTGGGAAAAAAAAAATAACTGTGCACTTCATCATGTTCCCATTTGCAGCCTCTTTGATCACAGAAGCATATGTTGATTGGGAGCTTCTGTTAGCCTGAATGACTAAAATGAGCATAGCTCCCCTTCCCTCATCCCTACCTGGTAACTTCCACTGGACATGTAGCCCAGATGAGAAATAGACTTTTGTTGTTTCAAACCACTAGGTTCTGGGGTTGTTTGTTATCTTAATGTAAGCTACCCTATCTGGACTGATATATCTAGATGGTTTAGACATTGTCTGCATGCTCAGATTTTCCACAGGTAAAGAAGAATGAAGCTTTCTCTAAATTCGTCTCGAAGCAAGTTTCCCTGTGTACTAAAATTGCTTATCCAGGCCTTTGCACCAGGATCTAATAGAACAGAAAGTGAAATGGCAGTGGAAACTCAATAAGTGAGGTCAGACAGACTGATGAAAAATAGGAGGATTCATGTGAGGGAAGTCAATCAGACTTGCGATGGTACTGGAGTGGCCACTTCTATCTCCATGAACAGATCTAGATTATCCCTCAGGAAGATTATCTCCAGAGGATGTCTCTCAGAAGCTGGTTCTTCTCTAAGGCCAGTGCTAGCCACTGGGAAGGTATCTGAAATATTTCCAAATGGAAAACACTGAGGATCCCAGCAGCCCTCTTTCTCACTCCCACTTTCTGGTATTTTATTCCTATCAGTATTTTCTGTTTCAAGGTACAAACAGGGAAGACTATGAGAATTATTTTTAAAAAATAAGAAAAGAAATACAATTTTCCCCAAATCTTGTCAATCTCCCAATGGAAAAGACTGACTTTCAGTCAAGACACAAGGGTCCTGGTCAGAGAACTGACAAGTTATTTTATCTAACTCTCCCTTTACTTAACTCAACTGCCAATAGAAGATATATTTAGGTTATTGTTAAGACTCTAGTCCTAACATTCTTTGACTCTAAGCCATTTTATTACTCACTACACTTGGTAACCAAGTCAGTTATGTTACATATTTGCAGAGTTCCTAGAATATTTTATACCCTAATTTTGAAAAAGAATTTAAGAAGAGCTAATGTCAAAAACTGTTTGTTTTGAAAAAATCTAAAATGAAAAACTCAATCAACATAAAAGCCACTGTAGTACTTTAAACTGTGCTGTTCTTCTGAGCCTTCTTTACACAGCAGTTTGGATTGCCCCCTAAGGAACTGTAATTGACAAAAAGCAAACTACATTTAGAATAATGATTAGAGTTACTAATATGCAATATTATGATTCCATCAAGCTCTATCTTTGGCTGTTAATTGGAAAGGCACCAAAGGATTCAAGTAAAGTCAGCTTTACTTTAACAAATTTAAAATTTTCAAAGATAAAGGATATGGCCTATACCATCTTTTCAAGTGCACCATCTAATCACCAGCTCTGTGGAATCATCACACCTGCATCTGAATTTGGGATGCATTATGAAATATAAAAACCCAACACAGGACTTCTCTAGTACTTTTACCCTATCAGGTTTTTTGGGGGGGAGGGGGGGTCACAGTCAGCAATTCCCTTCCATAAGGTATCTCTGGCATTTTGGAGAATCCAAGAGATTGGAACTTCGTTGTCTCCACCAGATTTGGATGACTGTTAGACTAAGCAATCAAACATTCATTCATTCATGGAAACCCTGGGGTGAAATGTGAGTATTCTTCTTTCTGATTTGCATGGCCTAAATTCCTCTCAAAAAGACTCTGAGGTAAAGTTTATAGACAGCAGAAATTATGCATGGTGGAGTCAAGCAGGGGAAAAGGAAAGGTCAATGTGAGGGTACATCGTTCAGTTAGCCACTACTATCAATAGTGGGTGCTCCATCCCACAGAACCCAAAAAATCTAAGAAATAGGTCTGTGATTTTTCCATGCAGGGAACAAAGAAGGAAACATTTCTTCATCACCTCCCATCTTCTATAATTGAAAAGTTACCATATGGGATACTTATAACCCTGCACTTTGGGTCATTCATGCATGAGTTCAGACACATGAGTAGATTCCTATGGGTGTCTTACAATACACATAAAAGCAGCTCTGGGTCAAGAAACAGGAGAACTTGAAGGCTTTTAGTTTGCTCTTGTATGAAGTTATTTGAAGACCATGTGGAATTTATTACTGAAACAATGGCTGAAATAAGAGTTAAAGCCAAAAAGATTTGAAGTGATGCAGAAAAAGGGTACAACACAATCAAACCCATGCATTACTCAGATATGTTAATACCCTCCACTAAATTCAATGCAGCAAAGTATCACATTCAAGATGGAAGCCAGTCACAAACTCTTCACATAATTAATACATGAGAATTAATAGAAAAGGCTGCAGTCCTCACGTAGCAACTTAATCCTGAAGCTATACTGATATTTATCATCTCTACCCTCCCTCAATTATTCTAGAATTCCTCACCCTTTACCAATACTTCAACTGGCCTAAGTGGCTTGCTTATAATGTGATCTGAATTTCATGCATGAGTCCTTAATTGCCTTGCTTTATTGGACTTAATTGCTGCAACTGACTATTAACAATTATTACTGAAAATGGAGGCACTAAGAAATGTCATAGTGAATCTTCTGTTCCCATTACATAGCTGGAATACTAGCTGTTCATAGTGCTTAAAACTGATTACTGCCACCTACATAAGAACTTGATTTTTTTGACTTGGTTTCTCCTAGCATGAGAAGCCTAAAGAGACCGTGTGATAATTCTAGCTTCAAGTTCTTTAGAACCCGTCTTGTATCCTCTGGAAGAATATTTCCCCAAGAAGATTCAGCACCTATATTCCAGCAGAGCCTAAATTTACAGAAATAGAAAGAAAAACTTCCACAAGTGAGTGACTGAAAATGATGGTGAGAGGAGTTAATCCTGCTTCTGTCCTTTGGTTTCCAGGTCTATGTATTCTAATTATCAGGGATACAGCACCATATGAGAGATCTCAAGTCCACAGCAGCATCTTCCACTGCCTATTCTGGTCTCTAGAGGAGAGCCAACATTGATCTTTTCAGAGATGTCAGTTATGTCCACACTAGCACACTCATTACTGCCTAAATGAAAGGAGCGTCCTGGGAACCACCAAGAGAACTAAGTCAGCTGATAGTTCTCCAATCTCACAATTAATTCATGGCAACCTATTGCCCTGAGCCTTCTGACCACTTCTTCATAATAGATTTTCCAGTTTCTATATCATCTCCACTTAATTAACTATGCAAACAGTTATCATGTCCCAGCTTCAAAGATCCACCTAGTAATGTACTGGGACCAGAAAATCTTGCCCGAGTATTGAATCTCAAGACAATGGTGGGTGTTCACATGGTAAGCCTTCACCTAACCAGTGAAAGACTCTACAGACCCACGTTCATCCATGTTTACAAATTACCTCTAGTATATATTAGTCAAGACTTTAAAATGATTCAGTGTGTAAGCTATGTTCCCAAAGAGCAGCAGCTCTATTTCCTACTTGGGTTATACTGAGTCCTGACCCTGGTATTTGGCATGAAGACAATATAGTGGAGGAAGGAGTAGATCTTCTAGTCAGCAAGCATCATTGTGAGAGGCACCTGCCTTAGGTGAGTATTTATAGGATCACTAAGCAGAAGTAATCTGTTCTCCTCTATCAAGGGAAGGGATATGCTTCTATTGGCATAAAAAAATCAAGGGGCTTTTAAGATTCTCAGGCTCATCTAACAACTATTTTCATTCTAGGTTTTAGGCCTCAAATTGTTTCCTTTTAGGTCTCTAACTTCGACATACGGAACCTGTCAGGGTTGCACACTAAGTTTCCTTGGCGATTCTACCATGCTTAAAATTAAATACTATGACTCATTTTTAGCACAGTTCTACCAGATACTGGAGGGAGAAGTGCTTTCTGTAACTCTTCAGTGGAAACACTCTGGTTTCATAGCTTTCTTTGAGTTGATAGGTGTCTAAGTCCATCATTTTCTTTTGTTATAGTTTCCAAAGCAGTTAACAAATTCTGATTTATTTCATAATCCTTATAATTGAAGTTTTCCCCATATGTTTTGTTTTTTTTTTAAAGATTTTATTTATTTATTTGACAGAGAGAGACACAGCGAGAGAGGGAACACAAACAGGGGGAGTGGGAGAGGGAGGAGCAGGCTTCCTGCTGAGCAGAGAGCCTGATGCGGGGCTCGATCCCAGGATCCTGGGATCATGACCTGAGCCCAAGGCAGACGCTTAACGACTGAGCCACCCAGGCGCCCCCCATATGGTTTTAATGGCCCCAGGTATCATATAACCTAATGCCTCACATCCCATATGCCTATTATCACAACTATGCAAAGATAAGAGTCAATAAATATGATACTACATACCATGAGTTAATTTCTAACCCCCACTCCCGGTACTAATGTTATTAGTCTGGGTTCTTGCCAAAAGAGCATGAAAACAAAGATCTGTGAATGGGTATAATATTTGCGAAAGTAATTCAAAGGAGCAGAAGTAAGGCATAGAGGGACTAAAACAGAAAAAAAGCAAAGTCAATGCAAAAATATGTAATCACTAAGAATGCTAAGAACTGGCTGTCCAATCCAGTGGGATATAACATTTGAGAATTACTGGGCTACAGCAGGGTTCTGCAAACTAACCCTGGTGACCACCTGCTTTTGTGAATAAGTTTTATTGGAACACAGCCATGCTCATCTATTTGCTAACTGTGAATGGCTGCTTTCACTACAAGAGATATTTGAGTAGCTGTTGCAGAGACTGTATGTCCCACAAAAAAAAAAAACAAAAACAAAACAAAACAAAAACAAAAAAACATATTTACTATCTGGCCCTTTAAAAAAAATGTTTGTTGACCCCTGAGCTATAGAATCTAAACAGAAGGGGGTAAGGAAGCACAGGCTAAATGTCATCTGATTATCATATACAGGCAATAGATGCCATAGAAGTTAAGAAAGAAAGAGATGAATGAAAGGCAAACTACCCAGGGAAAGGTCTACCTGAGACCGGGAATGTAAGAAGTTGGGTAAGTGGAAAAGAGGGGAGAAGGACACTTTTTCAAATAGTCTAAGAAGAGGCAGGGGACTATATGAAATAATAACCCTTGATTTTTAAGAATAGCTGGCTTATGTCAGGTAGTATTAAGATGTTAAGTTGCTGAGGGATTTGGGTTCAGATTCTTGAGCTAAGTATTTCTTCATTTTATACTCCTGTGTAAACAGTCATGCCTTTTGCTTTTTAAATGAAAACACAGCCTCATACTTTGTAAGGTTAGAAAGAGCATATCTAAATTGAGTCTCTGCTCTCTGAATGATCTCAGGTAATGTAGTTAACATCTCTGCGCTTCACTGTTTAACATTCCTGTATAGTAGGATGCTTGTATGGAATACAATCATGTTGAATATATAACATAATTGGCAAGATGTCTGTACATAGTAAGGGGCTGAGTCAGGAAGGGATCTTAACTGAAAAGCACAAAAATCAGAAAAGAAATTTATTAAGGGATAGTAACTAGCACAGGAAGATTAGAATGTCACACTTTGAATCCATGTATCTGGGAACAACACTTGGCTTAGCTATGGATTGACTCCCGCAAAGATGCTGTGGTACTGCTGGTGGGCACAGACCACTGACACTGATGAAGGTGTCAGCAGAACTACTGTTGCTGGCTCTGGAAACGACAGGTCTCTAACGCTGTCCTCACCAAAAAGTGGTTCTTCTGGGTGTATGCTTTCTCTGATGATTCAGTCCCAAATCAAGGTCTTGTGAAACATCATCCAATTAGCAGAGTTCAAATGCTGCATTCCAGATTTAAAGGAAGCTGGCAAGTGAGATTTAAGGCTTCTTCATTAGGCAAGCATCACTGCTAAAGGAGAAAATTCCCCCAAATCCTGAGATTGCTCTTGAGGTGATAAACAAGCAGAAAACAAGACAAATGTCCAGCACAAGTCTCATTATTTGTTTCGTTCTTGCTTCTCACATCCTTACAAAACTTGATAGCCTGCCCTCCTGCTGATACAATAGAATCCCCCACAGTGGAAGTTTCAGTGGTTCATAGTTACAAACTTGCAGCCCACCATACTTTTTAGCTTCCTCTGTTGAAACCATAGATTATGAGAAATAAATACCAATGATATATGGAAAAATCAAATTGCACAACAGATGTTGAATTTTAAATGCAGTATGGGGTTTTCTCATTTTTTAATTCTTTTAACCAGGAAAGAAAATTCAAAGCCAATGTTGACTTCAGCTACCATCTCATAATGCTGTTTCCTCCCCACTCAAATCCCTCTAACCTTTAGCTGATTCGTCACAGAGGCATGAATTAATGAAAATTTAACAACCGCTCTTCCAGTAAAGGCTAAGAGGCAGGCCCACTGCCCCGTAAATTGTGTAAATAATACAATGTTAAATAAGAGTATTTAAGATCTCAAATTTCCATTTACTCAATTTTTACAAAATTCTTTCATAATTATCAGATAGCAGATTAGGAGATTCGTATTCCATTTTGGCTCAGATCACCTCCAGATGATGATGAGTTTGGGACTCTAGGGCAAATTATTTAACAATCATAGTACTCATTCTCCTCATTTTTAAAACTGAAAAATAGAGATATTTTTAGCTTCCAATATTTGATCCCATGCCCATTAAGAAATTGCATGCATAATTGTTTTTTTATTAGATGTTACAAGAAAACAGCTTGACAAGTATAAAATAATCAATATGTAGCCAACTGATGATGAACAAAAGATGTAGAAATACTTAAGTAGATAATAAACTGGTTAGCTTGAGTGCAAACAAAGATAACCTAATTCCTGTAACACAGGATACTACTAACAATGGGCCATTTTGAGTACAGAGTTATAAGCAATGTCCCTCTGTCATCTGACGTACTTTCTCTCTTCCAAATTGCTAACTAATGGCCATATTTTGGACCAGCAGAAGTAGAAGCTTCAGATGAGACCTGGCTTCTGCTCTGTGGGTAACACTATAGAAAATGAGACAGTGGCATTTCTCCCTCTTTCCTATAGCCTTTTTGCCTTTTAGCAATTTGGGGAAAGCAGAGATATTAATTTCAGACTGGGATGACCTTTATCCCTATGTTTCTTTAATGTGAACTTTCCCTCTATCAAAACTTGGAATTCTCTAGTGGTAAAGACACGTTTTCTTCTTTTTTTTTTTTCATTTTTTAAAGGGTTATTGTCTCCAGGAAATGGAATATAAAGTCTAAGCTTTTGAAAAACTACTGTGTACTCTCCATAATTTAATGCATTACCATGTTACCAGTTTGATCTTAAAAAATATATCCATTTGAGTTAGGTTCAAGACTTTTATGCATGAAAGGGAAAAACTGGTCCCACTTTTAAATGAAAGCACATGCTAACTGAAACACTGTATGAAACATCTGTATAGTGTACACTACAGAATCATAGACTCTGTGATGGGAAATTCAGACAAGACAATATGAACTTTTTTAAAGACTTGTCATCACCTCATAGCAAATCTAAGGAGTTACAGCGCACTAAGTCTATATTTATAATATACATGAGTTAATGGAAAGACATTATTATCTTCTGATTATTATAGTAACATCATGGAAAAGCAGTATGATATACAGTGTGCTTCTTCCATTATCTCAGCAGTAAAAGATGCTTGGTGGGCATCTTCTTCCAAACTGACCACCCTGATGAACCTGAGATAATTAACCTTTTCTTCTCCCCTTGAGAAGTCACCATTCTCTTCTCCTTTACCAGGGAAAAGGAGGCTACCCAGGACATCCTTCCATGCTGTCACCGGGCAATGTGGGGCTTTTAATTCATTTTCAGGCTTGTATGTGGCTTAGGCCATATTTAGTTGTATTTTCTGTCCTGAAACTGTAACTCCTTCATTAGTCTGTTAGATGTTGAAACCCAATAAAATGGCCTCCACAGCTTTCTGCCCTGAATCTCACCTCTAAAACAAAATATAAGTGGGGGTGATTTCTCTCTTCAATAGAAAATGTAACTAGAGATGAAACCAAGTCTGCTCTGCATGGTTTTTATGTGCATGTGGTTTCCAGGGAAACCTCGCCCTGATATTTCTAGATGCTAGGATAGTAACTGGTACCCCTCAGATTCTGCCTTTGAACAACTTAAAAATGTTCATAGCATCAAGGAAAGAGGGGCAGGAGCTATTGAAAAGAGAAGTTTCTTTTAAAATGAAATTTCATTTTTAAAGATACATTTTAAATTACATTGTAAAGGGGTCACAAAAAGTGGGAGAGTCTAAAGGTTTAAAATTTAAGTGAAGGGAAGAGAAAGAGGTCCCTTTGTTCAGGTGAACAAACAAGTAAATCTTTACTTTAGGGTAGCTTTTCAGACTTCAAAGAGGAAAACAGTAAGTTACAAGTTTGATGTTTCCATTACCTGAATATCACTATTCTAAATGAAGGAGGGTCACAGAAGAAGGGAGTACCAGGTATATGACCCTGTTAAAGAAATGTATTTATTGGAAGAGCCAAAAATATGAACTAATGAAAATAATTTATTTTAACCCTTTAATTTGCTTAAGTATGAATATATGTTAATGATGATTAATATGAAATAATAAAGGTTAAAAAGTTACCCCAAAGCAGTGTAGCTCTTCACTTTAATAAGGAATACAATGTACTTTTTTCTTCAATTTCTAACTCTCTTATTATCTTTGTCCTGAGTTTCTTTCCTTTCTACCTATTCAAAATCTACCTTTCATTTCAGATCCTCCTCACATTTCATGTCTTCTAGATGATGCTTGCTTCATCTTTCTTCTCAAATGCACTTACAATTGGTAAGATATTTTACATTCAGTTTATATTTGTGAAACATAACTTTCTAAATATTGCTACAGCTTCTTTGGAAGTAAAATGTTATCACTGGATAATATTCCTTCTCTAGAGCTAAAGTGTTCTCTGATATTAACCTTCCACTGTAAGAATGTTAAACTCATCAACTCTAAAAACATGACAGTGATGGACAAGGAAAGCAGAGGAAAAGAGAAAGAGAGAACACAATGATCAAGTTTGAGCTGTGTTTTTTGGCCCCTCAGGTAGCTCTGATCAAGAATTAAAGGATGGCAGCCTCCCATCTGGATTAGTGATTTCTCCCCATGGGTAGGAAGTGAAGGATTGACAGGAAGAATATATTTCCTCTTCTAACATTGCTTGAGAGGAAAGAAGCATTAGTATAAATTCCCATTATGTAGATTCAGGTTGAAATTCAGGGCAAAGTATTCACTCAACCACTATTATTATTATTATTATTATTATTATTATTATTATTATTACTACTACTACTACTATTATTATTATCATTATTATCATCCTTCTGGAAAGCACGGTAATGTTTTAGTTCATGTTTGGTTCTCACCACCCAGCTCCTTGACACAAAGTATATGTCCATTATACGTTTTTTGTTGAGTAAGAGAATAAGACAGGAAGAGAATTATAGGGTGTCCCAATCCTAGTTCAGGTTTCTCTGGAGGAGGTAGACTTTAACTTAGACTAAATGCATAGATATCGGATGCTTGGGCATAAGGGGAGAAGTAATTCTAGTCTGGGCATTCTAAGCACACAGAGAGATGAAAACACCCGAATAATCTCACTTGAATGTTTACAAAATTGATCTCTTCTAATTCTGGCAAACAATCTACATAATTCACGATTTGAAGTGAAATACCAGACCTGGATTTTTTATTTAGACATAGCCTTCATAAACTGAGTAATTGTGATCCTTTATCTCGTGCTGTGAAAATGCCAACCTTTCAATTCCTCCAAGCATCTTGGTACAGATGGTCCCTTACTGCACAGCCAACAACTGTCATTTTATTTTACCAATATCTAAGAGACAGAATGATTACATCTACATCAATCATCTTGAATAATAGAGACAAAAATCACTGAATTATTGCAAAATAACTGTCTCTCACTTTCTAGAGAAAAGTCTGTGATTTACAACATTTATTTGTGATAATGTAGGAGGCAGACACTCAAGTGACAATATTCTATTCTCTTGAGTCAGAGGTGGGACATGGACAAGTTTTCAGAGGACAAGCAAAAAGGTGACTTATTACTCCAGAAAGCTTTGGCTTTCTTTTTAGGACAAGAGGGTGTTCCAACAAGCATCAGGCAGAATTACTCAATTGTCTACCACTATGGCAGTGTCTGCATGTACCAAATGGCTTAAATGTGTTGATGAATGGGAAAAGAAAGCAAACCACTTACTCAAACATCTTGTTCTCTTGGGTATTTTGACAGCCTTTAGTACCTACATAGACTGTGGTTTCAACTGAGATCATAGCTACAGGCTTATGTGATATAATTTTGCTGTCTTAACAATTATGTCAATCTAATCAGCAAGATTGAAATTAGCTATTCTCTCAGAAAATTAAAAAAGGAACTGATAGAGAAGAGGAAAATTGTTTATTAACTTTTTGTCCCTCTTCACACCCAGATGGGTTGCACAGGTTCATAAACACTGGTTCCAATTAATAGAGCCACTTAATAAACAACAATAAATTGGATTAGCAAATTTCATCTGCTTCTTCCTAACACACAGAGATAATAGCTATATTTGAAATAATGTTTTCAAAAAAATGATACAGCTATTTGAAATGTTTTACTTTGTTGATTTACAACATCTTACTCAATGATTTAAAGTAATTAGTAGAGTAAGTGCCCCCCCCCCAAAAAACATGGGCAGTATCTTCCTATGTTATCTCCTAAAAAGGACAAATAGGGCTAGATCTATTCCTGGCAATCAGTAAATCATTATGGGTTGGTTAATGACAGTTGTCTTTGTCTTTTGTCTGATATTGGTACGCCACTTTTCCACATGCATAATATATTTATCAAAATATCCCAACAATAATCATGCTGTGTATTTTGTATTTGCTTTTTTTTCTTTCTTTACTTTTTCATGTAGCACACCCATTTTGTTGTTTTGGAGTTACAGGGCAATGGAAAAAATACAATTTTCCATCTTATTAAAATTAGGAACTTTCTCAGCAGTAAGTTAAAAACAGCTGAACAAAAGCACTTCAAACTTGGCAGGTGGCTAGGGCTCCTGAGGAATCATGTCAAAGCTTAGTTTCAAAGAAATATTTGAAATTAAAGTTTAGATGGCTTTAAAGGTCCCTTTGAGTCCAAACTTTTGGCAGATATCAAGATTTAGGAAATAATTTTGGAAGAGAGGAAACTAGCCCAACCCTCTTTTTCACCCCTGCTCAGAAAGATTAAGGCAAGGACTAAATCAGCAACAGGGTTAGAAAGACAGGAATCCTACCATAATAACTTAGAAATATCTTCATTCCTGTGGCTTAATGATTGAGGTGGCAGTGGTTGTGTGGTGAAACTGGAACCATCTTGGCCAAGAATTCTAGCACTAAGCGTTCTAATCATTAGCTACATCAATTTAGAAAGCTCCATTATCTTCTCTGAGCTTCAGTTTCTCCCTATGTCCCATGTAGATCACAGTAATAACAACTGGGTTTTAACTGTGATTTTTTTTGAAGATACTTTGAAAAGACAAAAGGAAGTTAAAATTATCATACATAATTTCTCTCTCCACCTCTGTCCCTTTAGCCTACCACACAGAATTGCTGGATTATCTCAAATTTCTTATTTGGTGTTGTTAGCATAGACTTGGACTTTTAAATGATAAAAGAAAGTCTGAGCTCATATCATTCCCAAATCCAGCAGTTGTAATTATGTTTATTCAGTGCCATGGAAGTCAGTAATCCAAGATGAGTCATTTTAAAAGCTGATGTTGTCAAGATGATGAAATTAGTCATGTAGCCAATCTGATTTGGGTAATCAGATGATCAAAATATCTGACCCAACCAAACTAAATTCCAATTATTTCCATTTTCAACTTTGTTAGTCATTTGAGTTTTCACTAAGATTATGCAATCCAAGCCACACTGTTTTGCAGGGAGAAATGAAGCAATGGACAAATTAAGAACTAGGGAGCAATGCATTGAGCATAGAAGGATAAATTGAGAAGTTTTAAGAGAAAAGTGCAACAATCATCATCACTATCATCAACATAATTATTATACATGGAATGAGCAAGACACTGCAAAGCACAGTGTAATACTGAAAGAATTATGAAGCATACAGCTTGCACTTTGGAAGTGTATAACATTAGAGGTCACAGACTATGTACGACAGAAGATTAATAATACTAAATGGAGTTTTTGTTGTATCTTAAGTGAATGGTATAGATGGTTGATGTTAAAGGAGCTTAGAGGAATAACATAATTATTAAAAGCTGAGCAGTTAGAGGTCTTAGAGCAGAGCCTGGCTATGAGCAAATAAGTATAAAATCACCCAGCATAAATAATAAAGTACAGATTAGTTCCTATGTATGCCTCATACAAAGATGCTAGGACCAAAAGAGTTGTCTGGGAAATGGGAGTATACTGAAAAGATGAGTTAAGATAAAAGTAACTTACACGGTAATTGTGTTGGAATTACTAAAACTGAGGAATAGTTAGACCTATTTGCAATGTACAAGGGCATATCATGGCTTTAGATATGATTCAAATTGGAATCAGTATCCAAATTAAGCTTAATTCAAGGCATGGCAGTAGGTATTCTCTTAGTTAGGTTACAGAGCTGTGGTTCTAGGATGGACTATTCAATTTTAAGAAAAATTCTGGCCGATAGCTTGGATGAAAAGAAATCAGGTTTGGGCACTGGGGCAGGAAGTGGCTGGGCCTCAGGTAGGGGCAGAATTATAATCCACTAGCCCTACAGTGAAGAAAGTAAGTAGTCTCCACTCATACAGACAGGAGTCGGTAGTATTAGAATATATAAAAGATCCCATTCTAATCTCACTGGATACTGGATAATCCACTAACTCTAGTCAATAGTGACTGGACCTGTAATATGTTGCCAGATTTGGTTTCCATTTGTGCAAGAGTTCTGTCTGTCCTTGAACTCGGATTTTGAATTTTTGAATTGCCTTTTATACATCTAAGACAGTAGGTTTGGGACAGGGAAGGGCTGACTTTAGAAGTGTTGTCCAGGTAGGGCTACTACTGATTCACTGTCACTGAAATCCTTGGACAGTATTAAGTAGCAGCTAGGGGATGGGGAAGGGTTATTTGAGAGTTTGTCCCTTCACTGCTAGAAGTTACTTTTAAGTTCATGGCTCATATAGCTCTGTAGCTAGTCCAAAGCCACAGTTATAAAGTTTTATATCTCATCCCTCAAATCACATTGATTCTACAGGACAGCTGTCAATTCTAGAGATTAATCCCATCAGTAGGACTCAATTTTATTAACACATTATAAAATATTATGCTAATTAGACACAGAGACACACACACCCCCCCACACACATACTTACATTGAAAACAGATCACAGCATTGCTTATAATGGGCAAAATGACATTTCTAAGACATTCCTAAAATGATTAACCTTGTAATTTTCCAACCCTTTCTGCTCAGTCTATCTATGGAGATCTGTGCTGCTAACACTTTTTTTTTTTTTAAGATTCCTGCTAGACAACTGATAGAATACAATGGAATAGCACTTCTTAGCCCACAGAGCTCAAGAGCCACTTAATCAGCGAGGAGTGCACTGGCAGTGCTGTGGACTGAGATTCCTTTAAAATAGCTAAGCCACAGCCCAGACCAACTGCTGAGTGACAAGACTGATGCATAACCCAGAAGGAGAACAAAGCCTGCTATTCTGGCTCTCAAATGTATGCTTTTCAAAGTTGTTAATCTTTTATATGTGGGCATTAAACTTTTAATTATCTTCTTCTTGTGTTATATTTAATCTTCATCATCCATGAAATGGGTTGGGCACATATAATATCTTTACAGGTGAGGAAACATGGGTCAAGAAATCAAGAAATACACTCTACATTTCACCTCAACAGTGAGAAAACAGAAAATACAACCCAAGCCCCTCACTCCCAGAACCACTCTTTTTCCACTGAAAGACAGTGCTTACAAAGTTTTCCCAAATATACTGGAGTCAACATTCACTGCTTGGATACCAATGGCAGTTTCTGACAGTTTCTCACTTCCCAAATCAACAGCATAGATATAGACTTTTCTTATAATCTTTGTGGCAAAATCCATTTTTTTGGATACAAGAAAATTCTAATATTTACTTAAAATGTAGTTTATTAGGAGGAATATGACATAGAACTCAGAGCTTTGAGATAACTTCTTTCACTCATAAAACATTTTCAGACACCTAGACATACATATTTGCCAATACAGGAACTTTCCCAGTAGCAACTCTATGAGTCAGTGTACTATGCTTTAGGTAGGAATAAATAAAGGATGGCAACTTCCATAGGACTCCATTCCTTACTCAAGGAACTTGCAAAAGAGTTAGGCTGACTCCATGAACAAACTAAGGAACATTTACAAAGCATATGAAAAAATGTAAATACAAATTGATAAACCTAAGCATTGATGAAATATGAAGAATTTCAGAATAGTCATAATGATATGAAATGAGTAAAGATAACTTGTAGGAAGAAATATCTGAGCCATGTTTCAAAGGAAATACAAAATTTGGATTTCTAGAGTGTTATGTGCATATATGAATTTCACACCAATGGGAAAAAATGAGAAGAGACAATTGTAGCAAATTCTACACCTAAGTCAACAGTCAGTCTTTAATAACGGTCACCTTGACCCACAGCAAACCAAACAACTCAACTTATACCCCATCACCTTAAAAGTGACTATTATATTATAATACCATGCAGAATGTTTAAAGCATAAGGAGTCAAATCAGATAGGCCTGGGTTCAAATCATGACTATCCTGACATTTAACTGTATACTTGAGCAAGTGGCTAAAGCTTTCTCAGTTTTCTCACATATAGCTTGTGAATAATTTTACCTACCTATCATACTGTGGGGAAGTGAAGGCATAATGTATGTGATGTACTTAGCATAGAGCCTGTGATCATGGCTCCAAACTGTTATCATTCAAGCAGATGTCATACTTCTATCTATCAGAGATGGAAATATAAATTTGTTATTCCTTTATTTAAAAGTATTTGACACACAAGACTGACACTCAATTGAACTTTATAAACTTCCTCTTTTGGACCACATGCAATCAGTAGGTAAGACTGGGCATATGGTATAGTAACTATTAGCTAATTACTGAATATGCCTCATGCCAATTGTGTAGAATTCTCTTCTCTGAGCTCAAAATCTGTATTTTTCTCTAAAAATGTGTTATATAATGTGACCCTTACCCTAGTTGATCTCATTTTCCAGCACTTTATTTCCTACTAGTTTTCTTCTTAATAAAATTCAAATGTTCATGGCCTTTAACTAAATGCTTTGCATGTACAAACAACTTGATTATGTATGCCCTGCCTATAGGCATCTCAAAGGCTTTGGAAGATGATATATTATGTGAATGGATACATGGCTATAGTATACCAAAAGAAATATGTGGTCTTAATTCAGAGGAAGATCTGGTGCAGACTCCAGTCATACTCTCTTTTCCACATCACCACCAAATCCCTAGGTTTCTGGATATCCTGCTAAAAATTGGTAGAATTGGCAAGTTTTGGACCATTGAAAGGCAGGTGGAACACACTGGAAAAACTGGATGGGGCTGCCCATGTCTAGGGTCACAGACAGGCATCACTTCTGGATAGCCAGTGGAAGATATTGCAGTATTGATCAACTAAAATATGAAATATAAGCCTTGCCCTCAAATAGCTTTCAAACTTGTAGGACATACACTCATTGATATTTGTAAGGACAGAAATTCCCTTCAGATGTTAGATTCAGACTCAGTCCTAGAGGTGATCAGAGATTAGAAGATTATTTCAGATTCAGTAGAGAGAAATTTGAGTTAGACATGGAAGAATGAGTAGAATTCTAAGGTGTATTTCCAAGACATATTTGCTGGTAAAGTTACGGCTATAGAATATAGGAGGTAAAGGAAATGACATTTTTAAAAAGTCAGAGAAATAGGAAAACATGATGTTTTGCTGGTCTTTCAATATTGGTTGGAGTACAAGCTTTATTGTGTGAGGAGAGTACAATATATATGGTCAGAAATTATATATTGTTGGGAACATGCGGTGCTGAAGGAATACTTTGCTGCATTTTTAAAGACAGGCTGAGTTTTATTACTTAACTTTATATTCATTCAATATACAGTGTTTACTCTGTGTCAGGCAATATACATTTTAGATCAGCACACTTTAAAAGATAATGTGGATTCATTCATATATAGAGATTACTTGCTTTAAAAAACAAATGGAAGTTTTGTTTGCGTGTTTATTTTTTTTTCATTATTCCAAGTTAGCTGAGACACTAAGAAGTAGAAGTTTTCTTCATAGTACAAAATTGGGCAGAATGATTTGGGGCACTCATGAAAGGCACCAGGTGGCCATTCATGTCTGTTCATTTCTAGCTTCAAAGCCTGAAAAAAACACCAGAGTCATAGCCTACAAGTCTTTACTGCCATTAATGTGACATATTTCTTCTTTGCTATAAAGGTTAAAAGACCTGTAGATGTGAGATCCCCTGAAAAGTTTTAAAAGGCATCTGACATCTGCTGAGAACTTGTCACAAAATTGAAAAAAAAAAATCCTGGGGTCAGTTTTCAGGGAGACTCCTTTAGTACATCCACACTGAAAATACCTCTGGAAACTACCTCTCCAGCTTCACACTTGATGGCAGTGTTCTGCAGGAAATCTGGAGAAAATACTCAGACAGGTCTTAACAGCCTGTATTCAGATTTATTGGGAAGCCAGGCTCCATTTGAATGTGCACATTATTCTTATAGAGAGTCATCAATGCTTTGTCAAACTTTACAAATGTCTTTTAAATGACCATTAAAGTAAAAAGACAGTGAAATGTGGGAGCCAAGCCTTAATGCAGTCATAATAATTTTCACCCTAAATCTGAGTTCCCAAATCATCCAACCACAGAAAGAGCGTAATTATCATGTGAAATGTAAAGGAATGATAACAACCATGGGGTCTTCCTTTGGATGCCGGGTCACTGTGGTTGGTTATGTTCCCTAGCTAAGCTGGCAGGGTGAGAACAGGGAATGACAGGTTAGATTTTAGATGCTCTTTCAGTCTTTATAATTGTGCCACTGTAGAAATCCAAATCTTGTTGGAAAGTAGGGTTTTCAAGAAAAAAAAATCTGATAGGAAGATGTAATTGCCTAAGGTATATGTAAATATTTAAGTATAAATATATGTGAGCTTGCTGTCTATTTATAGACATAGCCATGTGTGTATTTGCATCTCTGTGTGTGCGTGTATGTAGGCACACAAAGACATTAATTTAACTCACCCGGCTATTTATTTCTGGATATGACTGTTGGAAATACATCACACAACTATCCAAATTTCTATCCCAAATGCTGTTCAAGACTGTAGATCATTAAATATTTGTAGTTACATTGGGAAAGCAGAATCAATAGCAGGCTTTCTAGTTAAAAGTTTGTACCTCTCCATAGTTTTGGCATTTGTTAGTTTCAGATGGTATTGTTGCTGATCAAATTTATTAAATGCTTTACTCAAAATCATGAAGTGCTTAAAGTTGTCTGCCATTATTATGAAAACCATAGTCTCAGCTAGGCACTATTCCTTAGGTAGGAAAAAGCTATGAAAGAATCTACACAGGTTAAAGTCACATGCTGATTTCCCAAAGATTAGGGTAATTTGGTCTATGTAACCCCAAGTCTATACAGCCAGTATACACAGCCAGGTAACAATAGGATCAGCCCCCTGTACAACAGCCATCTTTGCTTTCTTCCAGAACCACTCTCAACCCCAACCAATCATTTGGTCCTTCTGGGATGCTCATCATAAGAGAAGCCAGAGGAAGAATAGGTGTCAAAATGACCATTATTCATCAGGCTAGACCTTAGAAAACAGTTAATAATACCAATGGCCATGATTTGTACAGGGACTTACATGTTCCAAAGCATATTTATAGTCTCTGTCTCTTTGTTCCTCTGTCTTCCTCCTTCTTTCCTCACAACAGCCTTAAAATAAAATAAATAAATAAATAAAATTTTAAAAAATGGTGGGCTTTATTATAATTCCTGTGTTGCTAAAGGAGAAATGAAAATAAAAGGAATAATTTGCCTGAACTATGATTGAAAAACTAGTTAAAGGGATAGTTAGGATTTGAAATCAAGTCCCTGATACTGTAAGCAGTATTCTTTGACAATAATACTATGATCTGGCAAATCTGGTAGAAATTCAACACATCCACCAAATGCAAAAGCACATCATAAAATTTATCAATAGGTAACATAGAAAAAAAATTGCTCCTGAATAATGGTGGTCAGCTTAGGGCTGAACTTTATTCACATCCAGCTGCTTTCTAACCTTACTCTCCATTCAAAAACTGATCCACAATTAAAAAAGTTGTTGGTCTTTGTTCACTATATCTGTATAGTCTTATCTTAAATAAACAAATCAGACCAAATTCAAGGGAGTTTGTAGTTTTTTTTTTTTTTTTTAAAGATTTTATTTATTTGAGATAGAGAGAGCAGGAACACAAGCAGGGGGAGTGGGAGAGGGAGAAGCAGGCTTCCTGCCGAGCAGGGAGCCCGATGTGGGACTTGATCCCAGGACCCTGGGATCATGACCTGAGCCGAAGGCAGACGCTTAACGACTGAGCCACCCAGGCGCCCGAGTTTGTAGTTCTTATCTGTGTCTGTGAGGCACCATGTACAACATCATTCCAGGATTTCCTCTCATCTTAAATATACTGTCCAAATCTAAACAAAGAAATACTGAAGACTTTACTTTTGTACTAACTATAATTAAAATTAATATCTAGCATTTTTATAGTACCATATTATCTCAAGACATTTTTTCTCTAATCATTTTATCTAAAGTATAAATGTCTATTACTACAGTTTTCATTTTGTAACTCAAGAAAGTGAAATCTAATGACTTGCCAAAGACTCACACCTAGTTTGTGGTAGAGGCAGGACTAGAATCCATTACCTTATTTTAAATCTCATAGACTTGGAAATACTTGAGAGTTTTCTCTCACTCTAACGACAGATTAAGGGATATTACTGTTTCCTTCCCATCCACAACCAGTCTGACCACGTATTCAAAAAGGGGCTTCCCGTTAGTTGGTATTGTCAATGCTGAGCTCTGGTTTGAAGTGGGACCAGGAGGGTGCGAAGGTGAGAGGAAAGTCAAGACATTTTGTTATAGGAGTTACTTTCTCATCAGTCCATTCATTCATCAAAAGATCGGTAGTATTTGTTGACCCTGAACTGAGTGCCAGGCTCTGCACCTGACATTCAGCATTCAAAGCAAACAAGACAAGTCTTTTGCCTTTATTCTCCCTGTGTTCCCAAGGTCTTTACAGACCTACCCTCCACTTTCAGAGGCCTCTGATCCTCTCTACCACAACGGTTTCCCTGCTTGAATATACAAAAACTGATTTATACTAAGGCATTTCAGGTATAATAAAGGAGACAACTGGGGACAAAGGATACTTCCAGAAACTAAACATGGAGGTTAGCCTGGGTTCCACCTGTTTCAACAGCAGTCCCAGAGATACCAAACAAAAAGAAAATAATCAGAAACACTGACAATTCTCACACAGATCCAGGCCTGTCTTTTAATATTTGTGGGGCCCAGGGCAAAAACACAAGTGGAGGACTATAATCCACCCCCTTTTTTGACCACTCAGCCCCTTTTGTTGCACACTACAAGGAGTCTCAGCCATGTGGATGTAAGTAACACTCTCCTCTTCATCAATCTCCCCCCCACCACCACAACCACCAACTGCTAAACAACTTACCTTTGGCTGTTTGGCATGAGGAGCATGGTTTGCCTTGGAGTGGATATTCTGAGAATAGTGTTCATGTAGGTCCTAGAGGTGGGTCCATGACATTTGAGAAGAGAAGTAGGCACATGGTCTAGATGAGGGAGCATGGATGCCAGAAGGCACATCTTGTTGGCCCTAAGGCTTCTCACTCCATGGGAACAGTTGTGGCCAGAGAAGGGCCAGATTGGAAGCCTCTGAAATACAGCTCCAAAGGCAGGAATCCCTGCTTCCCAGGTCTAAGGATGGTACTGTACTGGCCTATTCCTGAAAAAAAATAAAATTAGACAAAATTTATTCTTAGCTTTCTCATTCTTTTCTTTTTAACTGTCTTCATATTTTTAGGATCCTGCAAACTGACCCCCACAGGCTTCCTCCAGGACTGCCTGCTCAAGGAATTTCTTTATACCCAAGTGCTTGTCTTTTCACACCTCTTCGGTCTCATCAGGCTACACATAGGCCACCTAATAGTTTGCTACTCACTATGTCTGTGAACCTCAGACATTTCTCAAGATTACCTGAGAAATGTAAAGTTTTGGCTCTCACTTCCAGATCTACTGAATCAAAATCTGCATTTTATCAAGATTCCCCAGTGATTTATATGCATAATAAAATTTGAGAGGAAGTGATCTAATAGACTTATTTTACAAGGAGATATAAAGCATTTATACAATTTTAAAATATCCAGTACTTTTGACTTGAATTTTCCTGATGATTAATGATGTTTAGCATCTTTTCATGTACTTGAATGTACTTGTATGTTTTCTTTTGAAAAACATTTACTCAGATATTCAGCACATTTTTAAAATCAGACTTTTTTTTCATTTTTTTCCTGTTTTTGTCTTTTGCGATTGAGTTCTACAAAATACAAGTATAGCGAGGTTTTTCTAAAGTGAACTTATAAAGAAGAGCTCAACGCACAAGTAATGGCCTAATGGAAGAAGATTTCATAAAGGATACCAATTTTGAACTCTCAGAGAAAATAAGTGTGAAGAAACTGAGGAGTCACAGAATTTAAGAGAAGAGGGAAACTTGAGGATGAAATAACCAAAAATGGCATATGCACCAGAGTTCCAAGTAAATAAGAGATTGTGTAACTGAGCAATCAGGAAGCTATTTACTGCTTTGGTGAACATAGTTTCTCTACAGCAGTGGAGTTTGAAATCAGATTATAAGTTTCAGGAGGTAAGGAGAGAGTAGCAGCTGAGGAATTAGAAATAGGCAATGTTAGTTAATCTTTCAGAAAGGACAGCTGCAAAGGAAAGCAGAGAGATAGGAAGGTGCTGGAGGGACACTTGTCCTAGGAAATTATTTTCAGGGCTGGAGCAGTTTAAACTATAAGAGCACTAATTTAATGGGAGTGGGGACAACCAATGGAATAAGGTAATAGAAAATGCAAAAGGAACGGATTTAAGAAGATGGAAAGGTTGATTATGAATAGAAGTTGCACCTAAATTTCTCATAGTGGAAGAAGTAATTTGTGTGTGTGTGTGTGTGTGTGTGTGAGAGAGAGAGAGAGAGAGAGAGAGAGAGGTGCGGGGGAGGGACAATAGAGAGAAAAGATGGTTTTGAGGTTGTAGGTTGGAAGTTATTGAGAAGGTGAGACAGGTCACACCTGAAAACTTCAGTTTCCCTGAATAAGAGACACATTTTCTTTTTCTTTTCTTTCTTTTTTTTTTGGAGAGAGAGAGAGAGGGAGAGAGAGACAGACCACGAGTTGGGGACAGGGGGCTGGTGCAGAGGGAGGAGCAGATTCCCCACTGAGCAGGGAGCCTGATGTGGGACTTGATCCCAGCACCCTGGGATCATGACCTGAGTTGAAGGACGATGCTTAACCGACTGAGCCACCCAGGCACCCCCATAAGAGATACATTTTCTGATTAAAGTGAGGGGAGGAGGGCATTGATGTGGGGTTTATTGAGTTCTTGAAGATGCCAAACTACACTTCTGCCTCAAGTTCCCTTGATTCTATAAACTTGAATTCTGCTCCTAACCTGCTGTTCCTAGAGGTCTTTTAACTTTCATCTGGACTACCCTTAATTCCTACTGGTTCTCCTAAAACTACCTTTGAAGTGGCATTTCAACAAAGACATTTTGCTGACCTGTGTCCTTCATGACTTCATTGAGTTCCTAAGCAACTTCCTCTTAAAAACTTCACTAGCTTGCCTTAGATCAACTGCCTATTATTCATCTTTGCTGCAAATCATATCTGGACATATTTTATATTACTTTCAGCATTTTTATATCTACATTTGTATCTAGATAATCACCTTAGTTTTCTGGGTTTTTTTTGTTTGTTTGTTCCTTTGTGGTTTTGCTGGAAGTAGAATCAGTGGTCTTTCTTTTTTTAAGATTTTATTTATTTGAGGGGGGGAGGGCACACACGAGTGGAGGGGGGCAGAGGGAGAGGGAGAAGTGGACTCCCTACTAAGCAGGGAACCCCAACACAGGGGGCTCAATCCCAAGACCCTGAAATTATGACTTGAGCTGAAGGCAGTTAATCAACTGAGGCACCAGGTACCCCAGAATCAGTGGTCTTATGTAACAATTTCAAACAAAAAATGTTTGAAGGGAATTTATGAGGATAATTGTTTTTAAGGGGACAAAAACAACAAAACCATTTCAATTGAGCCAAAGAATGGCAATCAACTTGGTACATGTTTCCTTGTATATGAACAAGATAAACATCACTATGAACTCTCCCTGGGCTGCTAATGCACATAGATGAGGATGAAATTGTGAGAAATTTAGATATTAGGCTGACTTAGTACAATCCAAAAGAGCAATTTTGGTTTTAAGCTTAAAAATGGGATAGATGGGGTCACAAAAGGTTTTTCTAGTCAAGTTTAATGAATATAGTTTTCACAGTTTTAAGTTGAAGACGGTCAAAGCTAGCTACTAAGATAGTTAATAAATTACCACCACATTATAATTGACAAAGAAAACCCCATGTTTATACTAGTCAATTATCGAACAAAATAAATGCTGGCCCAGATTTAAAAACCTTTTATAAGCCCTGATTCTATGGGATAATTCTCATTGTAAACAAAATATTCACATTATGGCTAGCCAACCTCTTTAAGAATTTGCAAAAGCTAATTGTTGCTCATTATGTCAATCCAACTTTTTTCTTGGTTTCCGAGTGTCCACAAAAATCTGGCTTCAATTTTCCTATTGATTAACATACAAGCATATCAGCTTTTTTCTCATATGCTTATCCATTTCTCTTTATATGCCTTTGGTCATGTTTTTCCTGGAATGCTATCCTCAACACTATCCTTCTCAAAGTCTTTCCATTCTGAAATGATAAGCTGAATATCCATAAGCCCATTGAAGGTTTCTTAAATTATCTCAAAATCTATTTTATAAATTCTCTGAATTTAGGTACATTGGAAGATTATAAATCACAAATTTGTATTTATAATTACAAATAATTTATTTAGCTTTTCACATGTATTTAGTGGTGGACGAAGCCCTTGAAAGATCCCAATATTCTTTAATGTTTCACTCTTTTTCCATCTACATATGTTGTTTTCCAAAATAAATCTTATTTTTTTAAAAAATCAAAATTATTATGGTTCCCAGAATTTTAGAGTATAAGGGTTAATGCTGTACACTAAGCAAATGTTCAGCAGATACTTACTGGTCGGCTGATTGATTAAGTTCACTGTCACAGTTTGATTGGAGGAGCCACTTTTGTTCAAATACTTAGTGACAATGGGCAGCAAATTAACCTAAATATCTGTTCTGGCTTTTCATGGCTAGAGAAGTTTCATTCACCTAAAACATAAATACTTCCTGTGTTCACATCCTATTTCACATTAATGAAATTAATTGGAAGTATAGAATATTTCTAGAAATATTTTCTTAATATTTTATCCATCTTAATTTTCATAGTCTTATGAGAATATTCTCAACAGCAAGTTATTCATTTTAATTTCATGAGTATCATTAGAAAAAAAGTTCCTCATAAAGTATTAGACTTTAAAAGCATCAAGTTGAAGTAAGATTGGCTCATTTACGAGTCAGAATAGATGAGGGAAGAAGCCCAAAGTGAACAAAGCAGGAAGTATAGGCCAGCAAAATCCAATTTCCTTCAGTAAATTACTATGTGCAGATAACAGCAAACAGGTCATTTAAACAGACTAGATGAGTCATTTATCCATTGTTCATAGCTAGCAAAATTCCATTGCTCTGTAGGAACATCCTGGTTATTGACAAAATTTAGTGTGTGTGTCATTTATCAAGGACTTACTGGTTTAAGGGAACTAGTTTATAGACTTCTCCCTATATCAGAAATGAGAAGACATCTTAGCTCAGAGGAAGTAGAACTGAGGGAGCAACCAAGATACTTGTTGATGGCCTCAATCGGTGAGCCAATATATATTAAGGAAGTATTTCCTAGGAATTATGGGAAAGATTCAGTGCCATATATAAATAATAAGAGTTTTAAAAATGTATTACCTATACTAAACACTCAGTTATATATTCCCATGTCATTCTATTTAAGTGGATATTTTGTCTCCCTGACTTTATTATAAATTTCCTATGAATATAGGTCATCTATATTATCCCTCAATTTTATGTCCAAGAATGTTGAAATAAGAGTAGAGGCTCAATACATACATATTTATTGATGGATTCAGGTCAACTAATTGATTGAAATTTCTTTTTCAACTGGTTCTGTAGGAATCATCAAGTTATCACCCTAGACTAGGGATCACTTCTTCTGCAAGGACTAGATAGAATATATTTTAGACTTTGTGGGCCACAGACTCTCTGTGGAAACTTCTCAACTTTGTTGTTGCAGTGTGAGAAGAGTCACAGATGATGTAAACGAATAGCTCTGGTTGTGAACCAATAAAACTTTATTTAAAAAAGCAGGCCATCGGCAGACTGTAGTTTACCAACCTCTGCCCTATGCCATCTTTGAATTCTATTTAACTACTCTGTTATAGGAGGAAGATACTTATAAAAATATGGTATTATAAGGGTGCCTGGGTGGCTCAGTCGGTTAAGCGTCTGCCTTCTTCCCAGGTCATGATCCCGTAATCCCGGGATTAAGCCCCGCATCGGGCTCCCTGCTCAGCGGAGAGTCTGCTTCTCCCTCTGCCCCTCACCCCACTTGTGCTATCTCTTTTTCACTCTCTCTCTCTGAAATAAATAAAATCTTTAAAAAAATAAATGGTATTATATAATCAATTATTTTTAAAAGATGGACCCAATCAGTGACTATCTCATATAAAATGAGACAAGCTACCTTCTAGGTGAATTCTATGGTGTGAGTGAAGAAAGGAGAAGCATCTAGAAGATCTACAGGGTCAACATATTTTTTAATACGTTCATCTTTGGAATTACTCATAAAAGTCACAGAACATAGTTATATAAATGGGTATTTTTGCTAACCAATTAGCAGGTTAATTATCCAATTAACCTATTGGCATCCATTTTTACAGAGATAACAAAACTGTAAAAAAAACAAAACTATGAAGAGTGGGTTCTAAAACTAATGTTCTTTTAACACATATATATTTTGTTGTTTTCTCAAAACCAACATTTAGATAATATTGTGTAGTCATTGAAGGAGCCAGCTGAAAAGAATTACTTCAATAAATTATGGCAATTCAGCTATTGAGAGACTAAGCAGGTGGTCATATCAATAGCATGCTATTGTACAGTCATATTAATTAATGAGATTATTTCATAAGGCAATAAAAAAATCATCATGTTATAAAATATCATAAAAAGATACCCTGTATTTTAATGTCATATATTATTTATGCTTAAATTTTTTTGTAAGGCTCTGTAATCTAAATAATTAAAATTATCTCTTACATTATGTAGTGCAGTAGTTTGTTTTCCTTTTTAATTGTTTGCTTCTGTGTTTTTCTTTTCCAAACAAATTATGCTATTTCAGAATGTATACTTTTTACAAATTAACTTAAGGTTTGCATAAGCTGTTCTGGTTTAGTAGCCTATACAGGAACAAAGTACATTGGAACCAAGAGAGAAGCCTTTACTTCCTACCCTGTCCCTCCCATACCCTCTACCGACAAAGCTTGACTTCATGCCAGTTGACAAAGGAGATCCAGCAAAATAGAAGGGATAATTCTTTCTGCAGTCAATTGAGGAGAGAGTGGAAGATAAGTAAGAAGAGATTACTATTACACATAGTCTCTTGATAATTTTTTTTGTAATTTAAGGTGGTAGATGAAGGAAGAAATGGAGTGAAGAATATTCTTTTGATAGTGGAAATAATCCAGTAGAGTAGAAAAAAATGACAATCAGGAAAAAGGATAAATTTGAGAGCAAATCCTTAAGAGAAGGTAAGATATCAAGTACCCTGCAGGAATGATGGGCTAAGATAAGGAGCACCATCATCATAAGAGTCAGAAGAAAAGCTAAGTATGTGACTTCAGATGGAGTTTGAAGGGAGGCAGTCATTTCTCTTTCAATCGTTTCTACGATCCCTGTTAAACCTCCTGAAAACTCTCTCTACAGATAGTTTCTTAAAGAAAGCCAGGGAATTTTCCAGACAGACTTTTTGAAAGATCAGTTATGGTTACCAATAAAATACAGGATGCCCAATTAAATTTGAATATCAGATAAGCAAGGAATAAATTTTTAGTATGCGTATGTCTCAAATATTGAATGAGACATAACTTTTTAGTGTACATAAATTTGGTATGAAGCAGTATTTTTAGTAGAATGCATATTTGGGATGTACTTATACTCAAATATTATTACTTATTTATCCAAAATTCAAATTTGACTGTGTCCTATATTTTTTATTAACTAAATCTCAAAACCTATCCGTAGTCCAAGTAGAAAGCATAAGCAAATTCTGGTATATAGAAATAAGTGCCTTTTAGAATATTCTCAGTTATTATCAGGTTGCATAAAATCTTTATGGGGCAGTGGAAAAACGTGTAGGGAAGGTGTTATGCACAGGAAGAGTAAGAGGTAACCTATGAAATGAAAGTTTTTATGACTTACTATCTCTGCAGTATACTCCTCTGATGCCAACAAGTGTCTAATACTAATTTAAGAAAGCTAATTATCAATGGGCAAAAGACATGGGCAGACATTTCTCCAAAGAAGACAAACAGATGGCCAACTGACACATGAAAACATTCTCAACGTCACTAATCATCAGGGAAATGCAAATCAAAATCACAAGGAGATACCACCTCAAACCTGTCAGAATGACTAAAATAAAAACACAAGAAACAACAGGTGTTGGTGAGGATGTAGAGAAAAAAGAACCCTTATGCGCTATTGGTGGGAATATAAACTGGTGCAGCCACTGCAGAAAACAGTATGGAGGTTCCTCAAAAACTTAAAAATAGAATTATCATGTGATCCAGGAATTCCACTACTGGGTATTTACCCAAAGAAAACAAAAACACTACCATGAAAAGATATATGCACTCCTGTTTATTAAAGCATTACTTGCAATAGCCAAATTATGGAAGCAGCCCAAGTGTACATCAATAGATGAATGGATAGAGAAGAGGTGGTATGTGTGTCCACATACCACATACCACAATGGAATAAAATGGCCATAAAAAGGGATGAAATCTTGCCATTTGTTACAACATAGTTGGAGCTAGAGAGTATAATGCTAAGTGAAATAAGTCAGTCAGAGAAAGGCAAATACCATATGATTTCACTCATATGTGGATTTAAGAAACAAAACAAATGACAAAGGGGAAAAAAAGTCAAACAAAAGAACACACTCTTAACTATAGAGAACAAACTGATGGTTACGAGAAAGGGATAATGGGTGAAATAGGTGAAGAAGATTAAGAGTACACTTATGATGAGCACGGAGTAATGTACAGAATTGTTGAATCACTATATTGTACATCTGAAGCTAATATAACTCTGTATGTTAAGATATACCGTAATTAATATAAAAAAAGGCTAATATCAGCAAAAAGTACCTTAGTTTGAAAATCTTTTGCCATTTTTTATGAGTACCTTGAAGGCACTTAAATTAGTTCAGTGCATTTTATAAGTGCTTTACATTTTCCAGAGTAGGAAACAGAGCCTCCAGATGATAAGAAACTTGCCCAAAACATTGGAAGGAGGTCTGCTCACCACTAAAGTTGATTCTCCATCACAGCTTGCTGCTCCTCAGCAAAACATGTTGGAAATAAGACAGTGGTACCTATTTGAAGCACAGGGCTCGGTTGGAGGGATTAGGCTCCTCAGGAGCACTGTTCATCTGGGAAGCAGTGAGAGAACCGGAACTAAGGATAGTGACAGCAAGAAGAGGATGGATATGCACAGAAAAAAATCACCATTTGAATTTCACAGATCACTAAGTCTCTCTTATTTTCAGCTTCTCTTTTACCTTCTTGAACAATTAACAAACCTATGTTGAAATCTTTCTAAATAGGGAATTATGCTGTATGGGTTCTATGATGAATAATACTTACACCAAAGGAATCTGTGCTTGATTTGGTGTGAAGATAAATAATATTTAAGAAATGGAGAATATGCCAAAGGTAGTACAACTTAAGATAGTTGTAATGAATATTTAGGGGGAGTTTATGGGAAGATGGCAGATAAGGGATTGGGTAAGAGTTTAAGGCTTCATGGTAGTTAGACACTCATTAATCCTATTCATTCATTCCACAGATATTGAGTTAGTACCTTTTATGTGCCAGGACTTGTACTAACTGAAGAAATTTAAAAAATGAGTAGGTCACAATTCCTGGCAAATTCAGATGTGCTTCAAAAAAAAAAAAGAGTTATTTACATTACCTTCAAAGAATATCAAATAACTCTAAAATAGTTGCAAGATTTCTCAAAAGAAAACTATAAATCACTATTGAAAAATATTAAGATGGTCTAAATAAATGGAGAGATACACATTGCAAACAGTTTGAAATGGAAGACTCAATAAAAATATAAATATATTTTTTCACAAAGTAATCTTATCTATATATTGCAATTCTAATCAAAACCTAGCCATTTTTTTAGTTTTTATTAAAATTCCAGTTAGTTAACATAGAGTGTAATACTAGTTGCAGGTATACAATTTAGTGATTAAACACTTACATACAACACAAGTTTACTTTTTTTTTTAAGATTTTATTTATTTATTTGAGAGACAGTGAGAGAGCTCAGCACAAGAAGGGGGAGGGTCAGAGGGAGAAGCAGACTCCCTGCCGAGCAGGGAGCCCGATGCGGGACTCTATCCTGGGGCTCCAGGATCATGACCTGAGCCGAAGGCAGTCGCTTAACCAACTGTGCCACCCAGGCGCCCCCCACAATTTAACAAAATTGATAAGCTGACCCAAAATTTTTATATGGACATGTAAAGGATGAAGAAGCTAGGCAATCTTAAGAAGGAAAAAAACTGAGAGATTTCTGCTATCAGAGATTTATTGTCCTGTGGGCTTGGTGCAAGCAAAGTCAGATATACAGATAGTTCAGAATACAGAAGCCAGAAACTCACACATATACAAGGACCTGATGCATGATAAAAAAACAAGCGTACACACACACACAAACATACACAAACAAAAACACCCTGATATAGTGAGGGAAATGGCCTTTTCAATAAATGGTACTGTGTCAATTCAGTATCCATAAGGAAAATGAATATTGAATTTATATTTTGTATTACCACCTAATTCTATTACAGATGGATAGTAAATATAAATATAAAAGGTAAAATGAAAAAGTAAAAACTTCTAAATGTCCACCAAATGATTGACTGGATAAATTATATACATATATATGTATATAATTGAATATTATTGTCATAAAAAAGTATGATACACGCTACAACATAATGAACCCTGCAAACTTTATGCTAAACGAGTCAATAACAAATTACATATATTACTTGATTCCATTTTTACTAAATGCCCAAAAAGGGCAAATCTATAGAGTCAGAAAATAAATTAGTGGTTGCTTAGGGCTTGGGGAGATAGAGAATTAGAAGAGCAATAGTTGAAGTGAAGGGGATTTCTTTTTCAAGTAGTAAAAAATGTTCTAAAATGGACTGTGGTCATGGTTGCCCATATCTGTGAATATATTAAAAAAACACTAAATGTAAATGAACCCTTAAATTAAAAAAAAAAAATCTTAACTGTACCATAAACCATTAAATGGGTGGATTGCATGGTATGTGAATTTTATTTGAGTAAAGCTGCTATTAAAAAAAAAAAAAGTAAAAACTTCTAGAGAGCCGGAAACAAAGATGAAAACATTCATGGCCCTGAGCTGTAGGCAGATTTCTAAACAAGATAAAAAACACAGTAGACATAAAGAAAAAATTCATAAATTGGAACTACCTTAAAAATACACTTTTCTGGGACAGCTGGGTGGCTCAGTCAGATAAGCATCTGCCTTCGGCTCAGGTCATGATCCCAGGGTTTTGGGATGGAATCCCGTATCGGACTCCTTGCTCAGCAGGGAGCCTGCTTCTCCCTCTGCCTGCCGCTCCCCCTGCTTGTGCGGGAACGCGAGTGCTCTCTTTCATAAATAAATAAGTAAATCATAAAATTAAACTTTTATTTAAATTAACATATGCCACGAGGAGTGTAAAAATTCAAACCACAAAGTAAGACATTTTTAATGCACATATCTCTCAAAATCAATAACAAACAACCTAATGGTAAAAAGGGCAAAAGGGTTGAACTTTACAAAAGAGGATATCCAAATAGTAAACAAACCTATGAAAAGAAGCTCATCATTGAGACAGGAAAATCAAATCAAAGACACACTGCAATACCACTACACACATACCATAATAAATAAAATTTTAAAAATGAAGAAAATACCAAGTGTTTATAAATATATAGAACATTCAGAATTCATATGCTGCATCTACTTGGCAATATTTACTAAAGCTGTTTATACTCATATCTTATGATTCAACAATTCCTCACTCCTGAGTATATACCTAACAAATACATACATATTCATCAAATGACATATACAGTAATTTTCAAAACAGCACCACTTATACTATTCCAATACGGGAAACTACCTAATACCTATTAAGTGTTGTACTTGATAAAGAGGTTGTGGTACTCTTAAAAAACAGACCCGTATGAAGCCGTGAGAATGGGTGGTCTACAGCTACATCCATTAACATGGATGATTATCATAAACATAATAAAATATATTACTAAGAGAAAAATCTAGGTACAAAAGCATATAGACTGTATGTTTCTATTTATATACATTTAAAAACCAGCTGAAACAAAACAATGAGGATGAAAGTCAGGCCAGTGATTATCCATGGGAGGAGCAGGAAAGGGGTTGCTAATAACGGGAAGAGCGTGAAGGGGGTCAGAATATGTCACTTTGACAGAAGGATTACTTTGAGCTGAAAGCAGCTGAGAAACAGCAGACACACAAAGAACTCTCCGCCTTCCTTTTGGCTTAAAACCTTTGTAAAGGTTACAGAAATTTGCATTTATAAAAGTATTTCTTCTCCTCCTCTATCATGGAAAGGAAAACAACTCTCATTTGTGTAACAAACCTTACCAAACAACCCTTATTTACCACACAGTTCCTAGTCACTTTCCCACAAGTAACCAACACTAGCGGGCCTAACCTGCTACTACTGGTTCTGGCCGCACACCTGGAGGGCGAGGAGGGACTGGAGAGAGGCAGGTCATGCAGGCCCGGAGAACCGGAGGGTTTCGGGAGGAGGGAACTCACCCAGGAAGCTGGTCCCGGCGCAGGCGGTGCACCACCTGGAGGGCTTAAACGAGGCCGGAAGTGGGCGCCAATACGCATGCGCCCAGAGGGTCTAAGTACCACGTGCCCGCTCACGGCTGCGCTCTGGGAGAGGTCTCCCGAGTGGGGACTGCCGGCCGAGTGTATATTCCGATTTCAGGGAGTGAGTATCCTCCAGCTTGCAGGGTTCCAAATCCCGGGTCAACCAGTCTCATCCCCTCCACGGCCTCCTCCACTTTTCCAACCTCCGTGATCTGCTCTTAGCCTTAGGCGCCCCTTGCTCCTCATGCTCCTGGGCTGAGTCAGGGGTCCCTTCAGATGGAGGTGGCTCGATGGGCGGCTACCTGTGTGCACCTGAGGCGGTCACCAGGGCAGCCGTGGAGGTTCACGTGAGAGAAAACCGTATCCAGAGAATGATTCCCAAAGTAAGTGACAGTTTTCTTTACTAAGAGCCTCATGATTCAAACCACTGATTGGTTAAGCCCCTTGGGCTGGGAGTCGGATCCCTCAGGGTGTTCACTCCTATCCTCACGGATTTAATGAAGATGCTACATTAGCTGAGTGCTGGGGTGTGAACGCACAGTGTCCTGCTCGCAATGGCACAGGTGCCCCCTTGTGAGGCAGTGATAGTTTTTAAGACCATCCCATGTTG
>NC_138381.1:27065483-27116847 GCF_054177405.1 Leptonychotes weddellii | reverse complement strand
TTTTTTTTTTTTTAAACATATATTGTATTATTTGTTTCAGAGGACTTTAATGATCTACTTTTTTAATCTGGGAAGTGGTTACATAGGTGTGATCTTTTAGTGAAAATTTCTGGAGCTGTATACATACGAGATTATGTGTAGTTTACTTTAATAAAAGCATAGTTGAACACGAAAGAAAGAAATATCGAGGGCCATCCAGGTAAGAAATAGCATTAGTGAGGACAAAGAGGCAAAAAAAGTTCCAGCCTTATTCAGAACCAGTGAGGACAGTTTGACTGAAGTCAAATATTTGCAACTTCCATTATCACCAGAAATGAAAAAATGAAAAGGACTATTTAACCAAACATTTAATGTATCTGCTAAGAAATTGCCTCCTCTATTGAGGAGGCTTTTAAAGAATTTGGGGGTTGTTCTCTAAACATCAGGTGCAGTATAGAAACAAGGAAGCGGACATATACTCAACAATTTGAATTTCTATATTCTTTTTCACCAGTTTCAGGTAGTTTAGCCCTTCCTTTGATATTTGAAATGTAAATAGCAGAAAAGAGTTCTGTATTCCATGACTAGAAATCTTTGTATAATGAAGGTAAAAATGTCCTATTGAGTTTAAGCTAAAATAATAACTTTCTAGTGGTGAAATTTCAGGCTTTACCAAACCAAAAAGGACAGCTATGAAAGATAGGATTGAAGGTGGGGAGACTTCTGTAGTAAACAAATGTTCCTAGATTTCAGCAAAAATTTCTAATCACAGAATTCAGACCCAAGGATGAGACCCAGTCATCTTTGGTGCAAAAGGCAATGGAGGGATGCTACACTATGTTAGAGTTACAAAGGCCACAGTGGGTATGTGCATCCCAAGGATTCAAAGCCTATAATTGAATCCCTGATTCCATTTGAATTTGTAATTGTTTCTGGGTGAGTGGTATATACGTATGTATACCTGATAAACAGTATGACCTGCACAGGCTTTCTGTTCTCCTCTCACATATTTCTCAGGTCTGTGACACAATTGATAAGACATCTTCATCATTCCCAAACATTTTTTGTTTTGTTTTGTTTTGTTTTTTCCAAAATTATATAGAGACTCTTGAAAAGTAGCTTCAGCATAGAACCAAGAGCATTAAGGACACAGAGGTCTATTTAAGGATTCTATTTAGGTATTCTTATGAGACACTATTCAAGGTAAGTGCCTTACATGAAAACCTATCTCCCCAAAGGAACTCCCTCAGAAACACTTGTTCCACCCCTTCAAATCTAAATATTTACTTGCAATGATTGTCTTTGCACTAATCTCATTTCTTTCTATGCCCAAGATTTGGGTACATCTTAGGTACTTACATTTAGGTACTTGCCTCATTAATGTATTTCTGAAAATTGCCTGTGAATTCAGTGTCTTTAAACTGAGTTCATTTTAAGAGCACTAGGGAAGTTCACTATGTACAGAAACCCTGAGATAAACCTTTTTATGATTTGAACAAACATTTGATAAGGAAATGATCACCTTTTCATTATGCCTGGCTTATTAGTAGTCCTTAAAATGGGAGTTGAACTGAATTGATGTTTTAACTTATACCTAGTTCTAATTCCTCTCCAGATTTCTCCATGCTTCTCTTCAACAGAGTTGTCTGCATGATGTGCACCAAGTTCCTACAAGGAATATTAATTTTTCAGTGTGCTCTACCTACTGTTATGCCTAGATATCCGTATAATCAATGGATTTTTGATAGTGATGGTAGGTCTCAGACCTATCTTAGTCACCATGCTTCTTGAACTCATTTCATCCAGCTGTCCTATTTAATGCTGAGGTCCTCCAGGAATCCAGTTGATGTCTTCAGTTAAGTTTTCTTAACTTTGCATTTTGTTGTAGGAGACCCCTGTAGTAGAGACTGTCAGTTTTATTTCAATATTTATTTTCTAATTCATACTTACCAATGGAACCTCGCATTTTTACGTGAGCAATAGCTTCCCAGGAGAAAAAAAAAATACTGCATTTCCCAGCTTCCCTTGCACATAGGCATATCATGTGACTGAAGTACTGCCAATGGGATGTAAGCAGAAGTGTTGTGTCCAACTTCTAGAGAGTGTCTTTAAACCTGGGTGGCATACTTGAGTTCCTTCTTTCATCTTTTCTGCTGGTTGGAATACAGACAGGATAGATTTTGAGAAGGAAGCCAAATGCTAAGTATTACAGGGAAATAAATTAGAAGGTCCCTCTATATTTATTTGAGATTAAAACAAAATACATTCTCTTTATTTAACCCACAATTATGTTGAGGGATCCGTCACAAGACTCTAATAGTAATTGATGCATTTCTCGCCCCCACTTGCTAGCTGTGCAGCTTTGGCAAGTTACTTGCAATTAAAGAACTTCCCTTATGTGTTGAATGGGAAACATCTAACTCCTGTCTCAGGGGTTGTGCATAATATATGAGATTATCCATGCAAAGAGATTACTTTATGTCCTAGCATACAAAAAATACTCAGTAAATTCTAGTTTTATTATTTCATACTTTCTGTGGCTTAACTGTACTTATGCTCAGGATTACTAATTCTGCATTTCAAGATGTATGTTGAATAAATATTCAACCCCTGACATCTGTTTATAGCTGTCCACCTTGATAGGCCATAAGTACCTCAAGCCCATCCTATCTGAAAGCCAACTCCTATTGTTTTCAACTCGTTCTTTTCCTGAATTTTCTTTACTGAGGAATGTCATTACTGTCCACATAGTTATGCAAACAAAAGAATACCAGTTATTTTAGGCTATTTATTATGTGCAATATAGTCCCTAGATGATCTAGGTTGTCTTTACAATCTTTTATATCCATTCACAGTCCTCTTTTACTTCCCTTGTCTCTAGTTTTAATATTCATCTGACTTGCATTTCTGCAGGGATCTCATAATTGGGCTTTCTACCTATATATCACCGTCAAGAAACCTTTTTATAGATGAGTATTTAATCAGGCCATCATCCTACTTAAAAGCATTTCCAAGACATGCTTTTGGATACAAATAAAATCCAAACTTCATACCATAGTCTGAAAAGTTTATGTTCTATTCCTTCCTAACTTTCAGTTTCATTCTGTCTCTTTCCCAATCAGACCCTTAATTTCAGCTATAAAAATAGCTAGCATTTATGGAGTCATACACTTCTCTAAGCACTTGACATGAGCTATCTTTTTTAATCTGCTGAACAACCTTATGAGGCAGATATCATTATCATTGCCAGATGAGGAAAGTGATGCATAGAGACATCAGAGGCTTATCGAAGTTTGCACAGCAAGCAAGTGGTAGACCAGGGATCAAGCCTAAATGGAGCTTGCACTCCACCCTGGGGCTTTGCCCCTTGCCATCCTAAACCCCAAATGCACCGCACGCTTTATTTTTCCATTTCTTTGTCCAGAATGCACCCCATTTGGGGAACATGACTCTCAACCTGGGAAATTGCTTAAAATTCTCTTTGGTGGCTCCCCCCCTACAAAGGCTTCCAGACCCAAGCAGGAAGAGTTAGGCATGCCTCCTTTGTGTTCCCATAGCACAGGCATTGTGCTTCCCTTATAGCCCCTGGCTTCTATTGTTACTGTTTCTTTGTCTCCAGTCAATGTATGTGTATAGATGAGACTTGTGTTATTCAATTGAGTGTCCCAAAGTATAAAAGACTGCATAGGACATATTAGGTACTCTACAATCATTTGCTGAACAAATTACAAGTAAAAAATAAGTAAATTGGTGAGTGAAAGAAACACACACATGTGCATGCAACAAAACAAAACTATATTATGCCATGGGAAAAGCAATGTACTGGCAGGCAATCTAATTTTTAGATTTAACTTTGGAGTTAAAGGTCTGTATGGATTTTATGAGAGGATTTCTTGGTGTTATTTTGGTTGTGAAGAAAGGCAGGTCACATGAAGAGGTTAACAATCAAATCTGACAAGTTATGTCAAGACAGAACTACCCTACATGCCCTCCCAGCTGTGTGGAACAGACACCTTTCTTGGTGGAAACAGCCACTGAATGATGTGGTATATGAGAAAACTCGGATCCTATCCTCAGAGATCAGCTATTAATAAAAAGGACAGTCTCTTTCAGGGCCATGAGCATAGGTTCACATCTTCACCAAAGCAGAGAGGCAGCAGGGATTTATCGAGTACACAGATGTTAAGTTCCACCCACCCAACCCCAATCCACTCACTCTCCCCAAGCCTGCCTTGTCTGCTAGGAAAGTACCAGCCAGATACCTGCCTGCCCTCCTGAACTGTATTCATTCTAGGTTTGGTCTAGCACAGGAGCCACACCTCCATGTCTTTTGACAGTCACAGCCCATCTCTACTTTGAATCACCATGCCTAAATAAGGCTCTTCTGAGGACTCTACCCCCTGGACCACTTAACCATATGTACTTTTCATAACAGAGTATACTCAAATAGGTAATTTTTAAAGTCTCTTACGTATCTAAATGATGTGATTTATTTAGCTACCTTAGGATCTGGTATCCAGGGACACTTTGAATTCCATTAATCAATGACTTCCAGAAGGATCTGTTATCTCTCCTCACAGGTCACATTTTTGTATTTTAACAAGAAAAGCAGTCTTAGAATTACAGTGTGATCTTGCCCAAAATAATATCTGGAAATGGAAGTTTAAGAAGCTGGGGAAAATATCCTGTGCTTTTGGCCTCAGTTTACTGGTAGTACTAATGTTTGTGTGCTACTAACTGAATTACCACTGACATTTAATCAAAGAAGGAAAAGATCAAATACATATAAATTGAACTAAACAAGTGAAATTATCAGACATGTTTAGAAGGCAGCTGAGAAATGAGAACACAGATAGCAAGCTGTGAGCAGCCACATCAAAACCATAGGAGAGGGGTGCCTGGGTGGCTCAGTCGTTAAGCGTCTGCCTTCGGCTCAGGTCATGATCCCAGGGTCCTAAATCGAGCCCCGCATCGGGCTCCTTGCTCCATGGGAAGCCTGCTTCTCCCCCTCTCCCTCTCCCTGCTTGTGTTCCCTCTCTCGCTGTGTCTCTCTCTGTCAAATAAATAAAATCTTTAAAACAACAACAACAACAACAAAAAACCCATAGGAGAATAAGAAGGGAGTAGAAGAAACATAACTTCATGGATAATAACCAGTGGCCTAAATACAACAGCACTTGACACTGTGTTTCAAAAATTCCTAGTTTGAATTTTCATGGCATACCTGCAGAAGACTTTAAAGGAATTTGGAAGATAAAGCTGCAAGTAGAGAAACTCACCATATAATTTACTGGCTCAGGAATTATTATTTTGGTCAAAGATGAAAGTGGGATTTTTGGTCTCTTGGTTGAATTTCAAATGTTCTCTTGTCCATTACTCCCCATCTCCTGATAAGGCTTCATTACTAGTCAGGTAGGTTCAAAGGAGGAAGTGCTTCTCCTAGGAGCTACAGTGGAACCTGGAGATTGAAGATGTATCACCTGAATCTGCAATACATTGATTCAAAAGAACAAGACCAAAAATCTCATAAAGGAGAGTCCTTCCTGTGCTAAGTGAGAACAGTGGTCTTCACTGGAGTGAAGGCATAGAACCTCAATCAAGGGAAAAGTATGACTAGTGAGGGTTCCATAAGTGTCATATGCTGATGTATCAGTACCCTAGAATGTTCTCTGCTTAGTTCTTAGATATTAAGGACTCTGGTGTGGCATTATATTATGTCCCCTTCAGTTGGATTATTGTTTTGGTTGTCTATTTCTATGTAACAAGCCACCTCAAAATTTAGCAGCTTAGTGTAAGTTTATTATCTCTATGGTTTTGTGGGTTGACTAAGCTCAACTGGACAGTTCTTGCTCAGGGCCTCATATGTGGTTGCAGTCAGACAACAGGTGAGGCGGGAGTTATTGAAAGGATCTACTGGTCTAGATTACCGAGATTGATCACTTAATGGCTGGACTTGCTGCTGCCTGTTAGCTAGGAGCCAGAGCTATCTACAGGAGCACCTATATATGGTTACTCCATGTACCTTGGGCATCTCAGCATGGTCACTAGGTTCTCAGTGTCACTACCACACATATTCTATTGGACAACAGTCACTGGACTCACCTCACCCAGGTTCAAGTGGGTGTTTCTTGATGAAATAACAATGAGATCATCCTGCAGAACAATGTAATGGGAAATATTATTGTGATCATCTTTAGAAGATACAGCCATAATTCTTGACATACAAACTTTGGGTTATTAAGTTTCTAGATAGCACGTAGCCAAACTGCCCAATTCCTCCATATATTCGAGCCTCTCCACTTGTCTTTGGAACCCTTTCTACTTTAAGTGCTCTAGTCCATAAATATTCTGTGCTGTAATGTTCTTTTGAGCATCAGTCTCTTCTCCTGTCAAAGCTCTCCTGCCTTGTGTTCTAGTTCCTCAATGAGTGATGTGGGACATTTGATTTTCTTCTTCTGTGTCGGTATCTCTGTCCAGGTATCTACTAATAAAATTAAGATTCCAGGAGATTTAGTACAATGTGACTGTTAAAAGGTAAACTGAGGTACATTAAATTTTTGAATAGTTTATTTGAGCAAACATCTATTCCAGCCAGGCAGTGCCAAACCAAATATGGTTAGGAGTGCTCCATCAGCAGGAGCTAAGGAAAAGGCTTTTATAGAACAGGTTTGGAAGCAAAGCAAGGAAATTATTTGATTGGGTATAGCTTAAGCTGTTCCTTTATTTGGGAAAACCTAGTTGGCTGTTTGTCATTAGTTGTTTTTTTAAGTTTAGATTTCTTAACCTTAAGGCATTTATAGGAATTGAGTCTGGCTCACATTTTGGTTTGCTTATGTAGGCTACCAGGGTTTTAGAACCACCTCAGTCTTTTGGCCTCCTTGTATAATTACTTTCACAGAATGCCTATTTTTCACTCTAAGATTCAGGCTACAGAGGACTGCAGAGAGCTTGGATGTGTAGTGTAAAAACTTCAAGAAAATACACTTTGCCGTTTAGTTTTAAGGTTTGGAACAAGACCATGCATAAGAAGCCAACTTCTTTAATTTCCCCTGATGAGGCTGTAGCCCTGACAGCCTTACAGAGCCCTTCAGGGGTGAAGCTGCCAGGGCATGGCAACCCCCATCCCCAAAGTTGGGGGAGAGGAGGAGCCACACATGTATACAACCAAAACCTTTTACTATAGTTGCAAAAAAATTCTATCATCATATCTGCTTGTATTTCCCTCATGTCTTCCAAAAAAGTCCTATTATTAATCATGGAATAGGAAATAAGCAACCACTACACAAAGCAAGATAGTGTAGTATAATGGTTAAGTATCACCCTTGGAGCTGAAAGGCCTGAGTTCAGATCCCAGCCCTGTGACTTAGTCTGTGCAAGTTTAGCATCTCTCTCTCTCTCTAGGTTTCTTCAACTGTAAAATGAGGGTTGTGGTAGTATCCATTTCCAAAAACTAGCATGAGAATTTCACCTACCTGACATATAATAAGTACTACAGATATTTGCTATTACTATTATTTTGATCCTGGCCACTTTTGAAGCACCTCTGTGATGTTACAAGAGAATAGTAGAGAGTGTGACCAATATGAGATGACACGATACGCATCCTTTTGGTGTGCTGGCTGGTTAATGTGTTACCCCTTCCAGGGAATATAATGCCGTGAAAACCATCATTGTATCAATATGCTCCTGCTGGGTCCATGGCTATTTAAGGAGAAGAGCATATGGTAGAATTTCAGACACCATAGGAGGTCAATGAGGGGAATATTTCTGTTGAAGGGGAAAAAACTCTTAAAGTTGCCAGTTTTATCTACTCATCAAATCCTCTGTTCTCTTCAAGTATAAAAATAAAATTATTTGCATGTTTCATTCCATTTTTCATTATAAAGTTTTCTTCTATGGCTTTTAGTTTCTAAAAATGACACAAAGGCAGACAGTGACAGAGGAAGATCTGTGAAGAAGATCTGACTAGAGATAAATGGAAATTCAAAGCCCATGATCCATAATCAGGAAGAATATGTTGGCTCCAAAAGCTAATAGAGCAATGAGAATAGGTAGAAAAAGACATATTGTTTTTAGGAGTATTCTGACTTGGATAATTAATAAGAAGCTAAGAAGAAAAGCAGTCGTGCATCAGCATGACTGCTATTCAGAAACAAAAAATAAAACCAATACCAAAAAAAAAAAAACCCAACAGCCAAAAAAAAGTCATTTTCAGCACCTACTTTATTATAGGAAGTACTTAACTTACATAATGGACCTAGGAGTTTTAACTTCAGAGGAAATCAAGACTCAGAGAAATCAAATAACTTGCCCAAGTTCTGCAGGTGGTGGCTTTAGATGCCAAAAGTCAAACTCAGATGTCTCTCCGGCTCTATGATCAGTCTCTGAAACCCTATCCTTTGTTCACACATCAGTGCTAACAACACAGGTCCTGGTTTATCATCTTGGCAGGAATGGTAGTCCATTATCCTAAAATGTTGTTCCACCTTATCTTTCATCACTTCCCAAAACCAACACTCTATTCCAGCCAGAACAGTCTTCTTGCCGATCTTATTCATCTGATTTGCCTGTCCCTGTCCTCTGTCCCCTTCCTGTGCCAGTGACATTGTCCTTTCCTCTAATCTGCTGATTTAAATCTTGACATTCCTCAGAACATCTTCAACACTCTGGGTACCTTCTCCTGAACTCCTAAATTCAGTGCCATTAGCCCTCCACTGAACTCAGTGTGTCACTGCTGGGGTTCAGCTTGCCCCATGTCATAGTGTCTTCTGTTTCTGTGAAGTATAGAGCTTGCCTCCCTGAATAGGGCAGTGTCTTATGCTCCTCTTGGATCTTTATGTAATATATAGTAAGTCCTCAATAAATGCTGGGTAATTGACTATTGGTCAGTTCTTGGTCAGTTCTGTGACAAAAAGCCCAAGCCTTGGGATTAGTCTGTCAATGATAAAGAAAGAGTAAGTTTTTGGGAATGAAGGTGATTGGAGGAGTTTATAGGAAAAGGTCCATTTGTAGAGGATGGCATATTTTTCCTTCTTCTTTACAGAAAATGCCATGGTAGTACCTAGGTGGGAAAAAGCAAAAAAAAACTTTATAAATGCAGAGTGCGACATAAATGCAACACTTAGCCATGTTGTTGGCATTATTTAGTGTTCAAATTAGGCAAAAGTATTGAATCAGCATTGAAAACCAAGAGGTAAATTGACAGGTCTTTGTCAGATGGCCTTCAAATTTTCCATGACAAGAATAAAAACTATGGCTAAGGTAACCAATAAAGAAAAAAAAGTATTACATATATATATATACATATATGTATATATGTATATATATATATGCAAAATCAGGTCCAATAACTTGAAAATCTTCACATGCTTCAGCCACAGATATATGAGTGTGACTGTCTTTTATGCACTGGAACTTGGGCTTGCACTTAATCTTTCTGTGACTCAATCTTATTATCTAGAAAACAGAGTCTCAACTGTACAATTACAAAGGTTTGTTTCACTCGTTTTGAATTATCTGTGTCTTCCAACAGAATTAATCTCAGATGAAGATCTGAAGTAGGGAAGCTTTTTAACTGAAAACCCCTGCCTACTTTTCTAGAATCTACATCCCCCAACCCACCTCCCATCTTCCCAAGGTAGCAAATGCTGTCATGCTGCCCATGGTTTATTGCTAACAAATCCATACCTGTATTTTGAAGTTTGCAACAACTTTCTTGGGTATTATCTTCTGTGGCCTTCACAGATGTGTACAAAACAGAAACAAACCCCATTTCTAGATGTGAAGAATTGAGTTTTAAGGAGGTTAAGAAACTTAGTCATAGGTATTTGAAGTATTGGAGCAGGTAGTTGAACCCCAAACCCTGATTTCTTTCTTGGGGCCATGTTCTCTCATAGGATCCAACACTGGATGATGCTGCAAACTGATCTCATTGCATAGGGTCTATGCCCTCTGTCCCATAGTTCTGTTATCCTGCTCTTCCTCTCTACCTAAAGGAGAACTCTACTCTAGTTCTTCATTTAAACAGGACACCTAGGGGCGCCTGGGTGCCTCAGTCATTGGGCATCTGCTTTCGGCTCAGGTCATGATCCCAGGGTCCTGGAATCGAGCCCCGCATCAGGCTCCCTGCTCAGCAGGAAGCCTCCTTCTCCCTCTCCCACTCCCCCTGCTTGTGTTCCCTCTCTCACTGTCTCTCTCTCTGTCAAATAAATAAAATCTTTTAAAAAATAATAAAAAAAAATAAACAGGACACCTAATTCTCCTAAAATCTCAAACATAGCACAATAGGGTCTGTGTTCATTGACTAATGAAACAAAATTATCTCAGTAAGTATCCAAAAGGGTGATTTCAGAGTCAACACACTAAGCCTAAGAAGTGTGATGGTAAAAATTTGGAGTTTCAGGGCCTGATTAAGAAAGGAAAGAAGGCACACAGAGGGTTTCTAAGTTCCTTGTTTTGAACCTCCAGCATAATTGTTTTGTCTTCAACCAACACACAGTGGTAATAGTTGAAGATGGATAGGAGAGGAGATTCAATAGATGTAAAAGGAAAAGTCCTGTCTTTAGGATTGTAAATGTGTAGATTTTTTTTAAATTAGGCAAGATTGTAAATTGCAAGTACAATATACAATACAGCAGCATGTGATCAAGTTCTGAACTCTGAGATGTCCAGCTGAAGTGTTCAGTGAAAAGTTGAAAGAAGGGGTCAAGGTGACTATCAGGAATGCATTTCAGAAGGTAGATTTGCATTTAGCTCCAAAAGACATGAATGCTCTGGAGGTGGTAGTGATGCTGGCATTGGGGCTGACAAAGTGTTGGAAAACTAATTCACAGTTTCTGTTGAAGAAGACACATATGACCTTCACCTCATCTCCCTCCTACCCTAGGATGGAAGAGAGAATCAATGTGTAGAGAAAGGAAGGGGCAGGTATGCCCTGGATATCATGACACAGGGATTCTGAAAGCAATATGGAAGAAATCTTAGGAGACACGGGAGAGAGTGCCTGTCACATGTGTTAAACTATAATTTCCCAATAATACTGCTTTTCCATTTGTGCTTTATCCTCTCCCTTGTGTCCCAGGCCCTGTGCCAGGCCCTGGGATGCTCCAGTCTTGAAATACTTCAGAAGAGCACTTTACTGTTCCCCGGGGAGATAGCTGAATTCTAGCACATCTGTGCATTTTATAGAAACTGAAGCATAGTCAAATTGGTTTGTTTTGAGTGGGGAGGTAGATGGAAGGGTGTCCAATCTTCTTTACCTTTAGAAGACTCTTTGAATACAATTCACTTTGTAGTCCAGATGTGTGGTTTATATGGGTGGACATAATAATCCGAACACTCTTGGAGCTAAGGGGACTTGGAGGAGCCCAACCCCCTTACCTTCAACTACTGACACTCTTCCATTTTCCACTTCATTTGGAATAACACCTTCTCTCACCCTGCCCCCTTTTCAGTTTTAATTAATAGACTTTATTTTTACAGTAGTTTTAGATATACAGAAAATTGATCAGAAAATACAGTTCTATATCCCCCCTCATTCCCAGTTTTTGCAGTTACTAACATCTTTCTTTAGTGTGGTACATTTGTTATAATTGATGAACAAAGATTGATAAATTACTATAACTAAAGTTTAGTTCACATTAGGGTTCATTTTTTGTATTATATAGTTCTTGGTATTGAACAATGTGTATATCATGTATCCACTATTATAGTATCATACAGAATAGTTTCACTGCTTAGAAACAAAGCATTTTTCCTAAAGAACCTCTTAGTGTTGTAATTAGAATATAAATGTGTGGTCAAACATGAGTTCAAATTGTGACTCCTGGATCTGTGTGACCCTTCCATGCCCAACTTCTCCTTCAGACACATGAGGAGTAGTACCAATCTTTTAACTGGTAATCACGAAGAAAAAAGATGACTTTTGCCAAAATTCTCATTCACCCACTCAGCAGTATAATAATGAGGAGTCATAATGGTGAGTGGCTGAATAAAATGTTATAGCAAGAAAAGAAGAACCTCTATCATGAGTTAGGGCATGGAAGAACTGGAGAGGAGGCATGTGCATGTGTGTGTGTGTTTGCGTGTGTGTGTGTGTGTGTGTATCTAAACAGTATTTGAGCAATTATAGAGGAATAGGAGGACCCTGGGGACTAGCAGTTAAGAAGGTAAATGTGTTGGGTGAAGGTCTCAGAAACAGAATTGGACATCAATAGACACAAACACATATGCTGTATGACTAAAAAGATAGCAAATCTGAGTGTAGGCAATAGTATCAAATATCTCATTTGAGTTATCTTTCTTATTCATTATTATGCCTTTGACATTTTTTATCTTACTAAAGAGAAAATTGTTTTACATTGTAAAACTATACTATTTTTAAAAAAATATTACTACTGTTTAATTTAATTTAATTTCAGGATTATAAAAACATAACTTTTTTTGTTTGTTTGTTTTGGTAACTTACACAGATATATCATAACAAATACCCCACACTAACCAGTGGTATGTTGATTAATGTTCTTAGCAGAGAAATCACTTTAATGTTGGCCTATTCTGTTCACCCCACCATCCCCAGACCCTTCATTGGAGGACATGAATTGATGAGCTACATCTAACCCTATGGCATTATATTCTTACTGTGGGCCTATCAGACAAACATCTGAATAAAAGGTTAAAACACAAGAAAATCTTTAGCAGGAAGTTTAATTGTGTTTGAGGGATTGAAAATTGGCTTCCTATATTGCTGTGTTAAAGTCCCCCTTTTAGTAGAGTGAGGCACTTAAGGACTGGGGAACCTGAGAGGGAGGCCAGCAAGCTCTTTTACTACTGTTGAAAATAATGAGCAAGTACATCAGGATTCTACTAGTTCTTGGGAACTATTACTAAGTTCAAAAAAGTAGTTCTTGGTATTTCAGGCTGGTGACTCTTCTGCTCTCTCCTGAAAGATTTACCATGTGTAGTTAGGTAATCTACTTTATTCCTCTATTGTTTTGCACCAAGAAAGAATCTCTAATTTGTGATACTACTGGGCATAAATAACTGATAATATTTTAAAGCTTTTAAATTTTTCATTATTATTTGACCCATCAGAATCTTACCTTAAAGTAGAAGAGTGAGAGGAAAGGTCTTGGTGTCTTAATTGTAGACCTCAGTTGTCGAATTGCAGAGAAAACATTTGAGGAGGTAGATGCAAGAGACAGGGAAAAATGGGGAATATCGGAGGTCACTGAAACCAGACCACCCACCAACATGTTCTCCACAGTGCAGAGAAGTGAATCCTGCCCTAGATTCTGCCTATCTACATTCTCCTTCCAGTGATGGTTTACTTTAATAGAACCTCAAAATTTAAGAAGTGGTGTTGAAGGTGTCTGACTTCAATGTTTATAAAAGCATGTTTTGGCGGGAATTCTCTTTTCAACATGTAAAATGGCAGGCTGCTTTTGCAGAGAGGATTTGGGAGGAAAAAGAAACAATTTTTCTCATTCTGTTAATGCATTACCCCAGTGTTGCAATTGATGCCAACTGTCCCTGGGTTTCGAGGCTTTCTCTCATTCCATGGGCCATTCTTTGATGATGTTGCACAGAGAACCCCCTCCAGCAAAGGAGGCCCTGCCTTACGAACATAGACATATCTAACAGGACATTCCCAGATAAATAAGCGATTATCTAGGACTGGTTCCCGTTTTTCCATTTCAAATCTGGGCTTTGGGTTTTTCAGTTGCAGTTCTTTGATTTTATGCAAGGACAGCAGCATAAGGGAAGCTGGGAAGCTGCTCCACCAGGCTTCAAGCATATGCCTGAATTTGTTTACCACAAACAAAATCCTCTCAGCTTACTGTTACCGTCACCATAGCAACAAGATTGGGGTTACTTCTATCAACAAAGCACCACATAAGGCAAAGGCGGGCATTTAATAAGGAAGAGCAATGATAATTATATAGCAGCCAGTTGCCAGCTCAAACACAGAGTCCTTTTTCCAAATTGTAGTTCCATTTTCTATGTAGAAATGGAAATTATAACTTAATACGCTTTGGAAACCCATTCCTGTATTTGTCTGGGAGATGGAAAAATAAACAGCTGGAAATTCTCCACAGATCTTAAGTCAGCTTCACAGCATAACCCTATTAGTAGGTTTATTTGCCTCAGTAGCATAAAACTGCTTCATTAATAAGTAAGAATATAAACCAGAAATAGCTATGGAAAAATCTATTTCTGATTTTAAATATAAAATATTGAAACAAGGACCCAGAAACAAGAATGTACTTACTGAGGAAAGAGATTAAGTAGACAAGTAAGTTTAGGTGGACTGAATTCATAGCTGATAAATTTTATTTACTATTCATCCCATGTTCTATCCATTTCATAGTTCCATATTTTATTTTATTTTTTTAAATTTTATTTATTTATTTATTTGAGAGAGAGAGAGAGAGAAACAGCATGAGAGGGGGGAGGGTCAGAGGGAGAAGCAGGCTCCCTGCCGAGCCGGGAGCCCGATGCGGGACTCGATCCCAGGACTCCGGGATCATGACCTGAGCCGAAGGCAGTCGCTTAACCAACTGAGCCACCCAGGCGCCCCTCATAGTTCCATATTTTAATTGCAGTAGAACCATACTGGAGAAATACAATGAAGAATATACACATGTAAATATGCAGAATGATTCATTCACCAAGCTTTAATTGGCTACTGACAATGTATACAATGATCCTGGCACTGTATTAATCCCCGAAGACATTAAAATGAATAAATGAAATAAAATAGAGGCCTGTTCTCAAAGACCTTGATAATTTCACTGAATATGCAAATACAAATAATTTATACAGGATGATATGGGTAAACCAAAGTTCTGGGAATGATATTGAGAAAATGCAGAGAAGGGAGTGCTAAATTTTAGTAGATTTTGCTATAACTTGAAGTTATATTCATCTTGGCCTTGAAAGATCAGAATAATACCTACAGGTGGAGAATGTGATCTCAAAGGTAAAATTGACAAAATACACTCATAAATCTCAGCTCAAACTTCTACATCTTTATCTTCCCCCTCACCATAAATATCATTGCTAACTACTTGACCTTTCCTCTTGGACTGAGGCATTTATCCAGGTATAGCAAGATGTATTAGCAATTGCCCAAACTCTGCCTTGGTCCATGTATTAGTTTCCTAGGGCTGTTGTAAAAAACTACCACAAACTATGTGGCTTAAAACAACAGAAATTTATTCTTTCACAGTTCTAGAGGCTAGAAGTATAAAATCAAGATGTCCACGAAGACATCTCCCTCTGAAAATTCTGGGGAAGAATCTTCCCCTGCCTCTTCCAGCTTCTGGTGATTGTTGGCAATTCGTGGCATTATTGGCTTGTAGATACATCACTACAGTCTCTACCTCCATCATCATATGGTCTTCTTCACCCTGTCTCTCTTTGCTCTCTTTGTGGCTTTGTATCTCCTTATAAGGACACCAGTCATTGGGTTTAGGACCCACTCTAATGCAGTATGATTTCATCTTAACTTGATTACATCTGCAAAGATCCTTTTTCCAAATAAGGTCACATTTATAGGTACTGGGGTTTAGGATTCAACATCTTTTTTGAAAACACAATTCAACCACAGCCTTCTATGAGAAAGCATAGGGAAATCCTATCTATAATAGCCTTGGCCAGTGTGTTGAGGCTGACCTGAATGCTTTCTGGGGACAAGGTGATGTTTAAACACTTGAAGTTCTTTTTGACCACTCTTAAGAAACAAGTCACCATAGTTGGGTGAAGGAGGCAATTTAATGCCCTGATCCCACACAAGAAGTACCATTCCAGGAGCATGCATGGTGTCTCAAGAAGGAAAGTGTTGTTTACAACTGTTAGAGACCCCAAATGAGAACTTACCGGTTGAGGGTTGAGGGTGCAGATTGACAATGTCTCAGAAGTGGCTTTTCATACAGCTGGTAGGCCTGTGTTATCCCAGTTCAGTCATAATAAATGAGTCTAATTTTGGTTTCTGGAGGGCTGCCTAAGGACAGTCAGTCCATTCTTTTCTGTTCATCCATGCTACCAGCTGGGTGGCATTTGTCTGCTCCTATGGAATGACTGAGAATGGGGTTAGGAAAGACATCCTGAAGTGTTGTTATGTGATCTGCATGGAAGGTTCAGGAGCCAGGGCCATCCTCAGCTGTTTTTGACAGCCATCTTACTAAGGTTAAAGGGAATGATGATCAAATTGTGTTCAGAGCTCTACTGAACATACGGGGCGCAGTGGACTCAAGAGTCATTTGTAACCATTTAAGAGAATGGCACCAGGGTGTTTTCCCTTGTAAGGAATGCTCCAAGGGCAATACTGAAATACAAAAGATTGTTAATGACCCTCTCTCCTCTATTCCTCCTAATATCTAACCTGTTCTGTCCCAGTACCTGTGTTGCTGCTCTCCACTGCCACAAATTATTATGTCCTGTTCCAGTGGCTATAATTCATGCCCCCTCCCCCTGCTCCAGATCATCCTGTTCTCACATTTAGACTTCTCATCCAGAAGGGCCAGGTGCAAGAGGAAGAGGGTATTTTTTATGATTATTACTATACTCAATGTAGTGGTTATTATTCGTGTGATCTAGAACCATGTTGATCCAATAAGAGAATCCAGATGGATGAATCAAAATTAAGTTGTTTTTGTTTTTAGTTTTTATTTAAATTTTAGTTAGTTAACATACAGTGTAATATGGCTTTCAGGAATAGAATTCAGTGATTCATTACTTACATTCAACACCCAGTGCTCATCACAACAAGTGCCCTCTTTAATACCCATCACAACATCTAGCCTGTTCCCTCCACCGTCCATCCCTCCATCATTGACCCTGTTTGTTTTCTATCATTAAGAGTCTCTTATGGCTTGTTTCCTTCTCTCCTTTTTCCCCCCTCCCATATGTTCATCTGTTTGTTCCTTAAATTCCACAGATGAGTGAAATCATATGGTATTTGTCTTTCTCTGGCTGAGTTATTTTGCTTAGCATAATACACTCTAGCTCCATTCAAGTTGTTGCAAATGGCAATATTTCATTCTTTTGATGGCTGAGTAATATTCCATTGTATATATATACCACGTCTTTATCCATTCATCAGTCAATGGACATTTGGGATCTCTCCATAGTTTGGCTATTGTTGACAATGCTGCTATAAATATTGGGGTGCATGTGCCCCTTCACATCTGTATTTTTGTATCCTTTGGGTGAATACCTAGAAGTGCATAAAATTAAGTTTTGATACCTTAGGGCCCTTTTTTGACCAGTTCTCCAGTCAGATGGTTGACCAACAGTCCATCCTAGGGTTGCTGCTAGGGGTAGAAAAGTCCAGCCATGGGCTACACCATGCCCAGGGATGGTGTAGATAGACTGATTATCATATTTTCAAAATTTGTCTTTTAATCTTAGGTGAAAAAAAAGTCCTTTCTGGGAAAGCCATACTCAGTGACCAAAAAACCTTACTAAGGTGTGTGGACCAGGAGAAGCTAAAGGAGATAGAATCAAAAATATTTTGTGTCAGTATTTTAGAAGGCTGTCCCAATGCTCAGTAATACCAAATGCCTCTGGGTGGCAGAGAGTATGGAAGTTCCATCAAATATCATGATTATCAGCCCGTTGTCAGACTGCAAATGGTTTGGAAAGCTTAAAATGCTAGTTTCAAGAGTCTCAAAGGCATTAGATGTTTCAGCTGATCAAGTTGGAACAACAAAACAGTAACCAGAAAAAAAGTGTCATCAGAGGTGAGGTACCACTGAAAACCTGAAGAGGGAAGTTGAAAGTCTGATATAGTTAAGTTGTCAGGAGTAGATGGGGAAGGCTTCCTCCACTACAAGACAACTGGGTCAAATATTTGCAAGAGTCACAGGTCCAGCATGCAGTAGACAGTTTCTTCTGGGCTGGCAGAAACATAGGACTTTTACTTTGTTCCAGTTTATGATGGTGGATGTCTTGCCATATCTGGTAGCATGATGAATCCAGGCAGCAACGATGCCAGTCTGGGTGGTAGAGAGTCTCAATCAGCAATGTAGTCTAGCTAGCCTCATCAGAAAAGAGGACTGTACCATAAGTATCTACTTGAGTGACTGAAATAGTTCAACTGGCAACCACTATTTGGTTTCATATTTTGTGGCCCCCAAGTGGGATGTCTTTAATCTGCCAGTCTAGTTATCCTAGTGGAAGACTAAATAGCTAGGTCATTGGCAATAGCCTAAGAATCAGTAAAACTATAACAAGGTTCATCAAGGGGACTGTTGCCCAAGGTCATGAGAAATGTCTTGAGTTCTGACAACTGAGTGACCAACCATGTCTGCTTTCATTTCCACTTAACTGGAGTTGGGCTGAACAGCCACAGTACCCCAGTAGACATCACTGGATTTCGATAAGCAAAACCATTAGTGAAGGAAGCCCAGGCATTTAGGGAAGTCTCTGTGAATGCAGGGCCCCATTGAGCCAGTAATTTTACTTGAGGCAGCAGAATGATGATTTAAAGTTTTCTCCAAAGGAATACCCTCCACTTTTCTATGTAAAGTAGAAATGTCACTTTGTCATGTAAAGCTGAAATGTCACTAAGATCAGGCTAGTTGCTTTCTTGCATATTCCATTTCCATTTGACAAGCTAAGTTTGTTGGGTCCTTCCCATCCTGTTAGTTGCATTTGAATCGGTTCTCCCCCAATTGGAAAGATCTGGCAAGACAGTCACAAGGCTCCCATGGGTCAGACATTTAGTTTTGGCAAGAGCCTGAGCAAGGTAATAGTCACTTTTTAAAAATGGTTGTACCCTAGAAGCCATATTAGGAAGGTGACAAGGCAAAATTCTCAGGGATTACCTCTGGATAGAGATTGTCTCCCTTTGTTGGAGGATCTATTCAGCAAAATCATCCTTAACAAGGACTTGTAGCTCAAGGGTTCATTAGGGTTTCCAGGTGCCAAAGTGACTAACTAACACTTCTCTTTATATGGTTCTTTCTGATGAGTATAATTCCCCCTGGTATTTATGGAAGGAGAAGTACAAGCATGCAGCATGTCAAATGAGCCAATTTTAATGGTGGTAGAGAAGCTGGCAGTCCTCATGTCCTGCCCTGCATCAACAAAGTTGAAGAGATGGAGTTGCCCAGACCAGAATACCAGATTCCCAGTTCTTACATACCCAAAGGTCAGCAGCAGTTTTTTAAATATAAATGCTTCTCATGTTATTATGTGCCTCTGATCACTTTCCAGAGCACCAACATAGTCTTTTTGTCCATTTTATCCAGCTTCATTGTTGCTTTCTAGGGAGAAGATTTGTCAATACACTTAGTCATTACTAGAAGTTAAAATACTTTAATTTTGCAGTCATATCATCTTCTCAGCTTAAGAGTCCATCAAGGCTAATAATGTAATTATCTATGCCCCCAAATGTGTAGAAAACAGGGCATCCTCAGAAACCCCCTGTAAGCTGCTGTGTGCTCATCTGTACTTAGATATCTGAGAAATCTTGGTTAACTTCATTCCCCACCCTTCTGTTCATATTGTACAGAATAGAGATAAACCAAGCCAGAAACCTAATAGAATGAAAGATGTTTTCTAGAGTTGCCTTGGGAGGCTCTTTCCCTCACCTTTTTTCCCATGGTTCAGTCTCTAGGAATACTCTCCCTTACCATTAATTAAATCTTGAATGTAACTCTTAGTTATGCAGCAGATGTGCTTCCTAGCATCCCAGGGCATTTCTCTAGGTAAGGTATAGAATTCATGTTACAAAGCCCAGCAAACATGACAATAACAGAAGAGACCCGGAGATCAAAGGTAAATCAGGGCCTAAGATAATGAACATCTGGGCAGTTTTTAACATTCTGATATATAATCATTCATATGTATACACACACACACCACACACACACACACATATATCTTAAAGACTTACTTATTTTAGAGAGAGAGAAAGCACACCCACAAAGGGTAGACAGGCAGAGGGAGAGGGAGAGAATCTTAAGCAGACTCCCCATTGAGCGTGGAGCCTAGCATGGAGCCTGATGTGGGGCTTGATTTCACAACCCTGAGATCATGACCTGAGCCGAAATCAAGACTGGGACGTTTAACCAACGGAGCCAGCCAGGTGCCCCCTTTCATATATATTTTTAATAATGAAGAAACAAAAACAGCTATCTCAGTTATTCCCAGCAGTGTCCCTGGTCTGGAGAACTCATCTCACCCACAGACTCAGTTCTGCCACTTTCCCCTGACCCTCCAGCTCACATAATCACACCATGTCCCCAAGGTGCTGTGCTTACTTTTGCTCCTCTGATAACAGGCAGTCAGATTTTTTCTCTTTCTTCTTATCCTCATATTTCCCAGATCAACAATTAGCCAACCTAAGAAAATTCTTTCTTCTTTTCTTCCTTTCTTCTTTTCCCTTCCTTCTTCCTTCTTCTTTCCATCATTCCCCTTTCCTTCCTACCTTCTTTCTTTCTCCTTCCCTCTTCCTTCCTTCCTTTCTTCCTCCCTCCTTCTTCCTCTCTTCCTCTTTCTCTTTTTTTCTTTTTCTGTCTACCCCCCCCCACCTTTTTTAAGCAAAAACATTGAATGATGTTATGGGAAAACAAAGAAATAAGCAACAGGAATGCCGAAGCCAAGTACAATTGTCTGATTCTGTGATAATTGATGACATAAATTATATAGCATTCAGACTCCCAGTTCATTTCTGACTCTAGAAGAGTTGGGTCCTGGTGTGTTCTGTCTAGAAAAACAGTCCCATAGAAATACTATCTAGCATGAAGGAGTCTTCATTTCTTTACTCCCTGTCCTGAACAATAGGTGGGGATTGATCACATGTTACATAAGTTCTGGCTTCCATGGTCATCTATGGGCTGCTCTAATTTCCAGCCATTGGTTTGTAGAAAGAAATACCCAAACACCCCCCATCACTTCCAGCTCACTGACATCACCAGATAATGCCTTCCTCTGGAACTCTCTGGTCCTGTGTCCTTAAATTCTAATGTAGCTCTTTACCCATTTTTTTCTATTTCATCTCTCTTGCCTGAAATTTATTGATTGATCAGATACTAAATTTTGGTTTCCCAATTCTTTGTTTTCTCTTTAGTAAAATTTGCCTTCATTTTTTTTTTTTAAGCTACAGTCCTGTTATATATCATATTTCCGCTCACAAGGCTCAAGCTACTAACTTTCTTAAGGTACATTGAAGTTACTTTTTTTCTAAGAGTCTGATGCCCTCAAAGAAATACTCTCAGAATTGTTTAAGTATTGCTAGTATTTTCTCCCATTTTTGTGGCTTGTCTTTTACATCATTTAATGATCTTTCAATTGACAGATATTCTTCATTCTCATAAAGTCCATTTTATTAAAGTTTTTCCTTTGTGATTATATTTGTGCTCTGTATAAGAAATGTTTTTCCTATGATAAAGTAATGAATGTGTGTGTATATGTATATATATTAATAGTATCTTCTAGAAGTGTGTTTTGTCTTTCACTTTAGACTGAAAATAAACCTAGATTTGGTATTTGTGTATGCTGTGACATAGAGATCAATTTTCATTACTTTTCATATGGATAGCTGATATGTCCAAGCATATTTATTGAAAAGACAGTCCAGGGATGCCTGGGTAGCTCAGTTGGTTAAGCATCAGACTCTTGGTTTCAGCTCAGGTCATGATCTCAGGGTCATGGGATCAAGCCCTGTGTCCAGCTCTGTGCTCATAGTGGAGTCTGCTTGGGATTCTCACCTTCTTCCTCTCCCTGTGTCCCTCTCCCCCGCTCTCTCTCAAAATAAATTTTTTAAAAAATCTTAAAAAAAAAAAAAAGAAAAGATAGTCCATTTTGTACTGCTCTGTCATGGTCAAGACTGTCATTATATGTCCATATAGGCATTGATCTATTTCTAGATTCTCTTTCATTTGGCCTTATGCCTATTCTTAGCCTAAAATAACACCTTGATCTAATTATGATAGCTTTATAATAAATATCGATATCTGATATGACGAACTCACTCAATTTCTCTTCAAGATTTTTCAACTATTCTAGACTCTTTGCATTGTCATATACATTTTAAAATTAGTTAAAGTTACCCACACACCAAAAGCAGGGGGAAAACATGCTAGAATTAGAATGAATTGAGAAACTGGTTTAGAGAAAATTGACATCTTCCATTTCATGAATATGATTTACCCCCATTTATTAAGGTGTTTATTTTTATCAATAATTCTGTTTAGATATCTGTATATCTTCTATTAGTTTTTCTCTAAGCCATTTGATTTTCTTCCAATTAGAAATATTTTTAAAAATTACACTTTCTTATTATTGTTTGAATATAAAAATACAACTGATTTTCTAAAAATATGTTGACCTGTAGCTAACAACCTTGCTCTTTTTCTCAATTCAACAACCTCATGTGTTAATTCTGTTAACTTGTCTGTAGATTCTTATATGTGATTATATCACCTGCAAATAATGACATTTTATTTCAGTTTTCCCATACTTATAAATGTATTTATTATTTTTACATATTTGTACTAGCTAGGATTTCCAGTACAATACTGAGTACAAGGGAGGGTAGTATGAATTCTTGTCATCCTACATTGATCATTACATATGATGGTTTTGTTTTTTTTTGCAATGATGTTTCATCAGATTAATGTAGTTTGCTACTAAACCTAGAATACTAAGAGTATTTTTTATAATTAATGAGTAGAAATTATAAAAGGTTTTTTTAATTCATTGAGATGATCATAGGATTTTTATCAATTTTTATGTTAATGTAGATTACATGATTAATAGGTTGAATCAAATATGCAGACAAACTCTAAATTAGTCATGCTATGTTATATACATATGTGTATATACACATATACAGATGTGGTTTATTAACATATTTAGATTGGCTGCAGTTTTCCTCTTTTCTAATATGTTTATCAAATTTATATATAAAAATCCTTCATAAAGTACATTTGAAATGGTCTCCTTTTTTTTTTTTTTTAACATTTTCTGGAAGAATTTGGGCAATATTACCATTTCTTTCCTAAATGTTTGGTAGAATTTACTGGTAGTGAATTTCTGATTTTCCATTTCTTCTTGGGGGTGTTTTAAAAATTGTATTTTTCTATAAATTTGATCATTTCGAAGTTGATCAACAAACATTTAAAATTATTTTGCATCACATTTTTCATAGTATCCTTTTATTGGCTATTAATTTTACAATTGGTACTGCTGACCACTTTTTTATTTCTGACATTTTGTCATGATTAATCTTGTCTGAGAGGGCGCCTGGGTGGCTCAGTTGGTTAAGCGACTGCCTTCGGCTCGGGTCATGATCCTGGAGTCCTGGGATCAAGTCCCACATCGGGCTCTCTGCTCAGCAGGGAGTCTGCTTCTCCCCCTGACCCTCCCCACTCTCATGCTCTCTCTATCTCATTCTCTCTCTCAAATAAATAAATAAAATCTTAAAAAAAAAAATCTTGTCTGAGATTATGTTTAATTTTAAGCTTGTAAGTATGAATTTCATTTTAATATCTGCCTTCATCTTTGTCATTTTTTTCTCACATTTTACTAGGATTTATTTTATTGTTTTATTTCCAACTTCATTGATTTTCAGTTCTATTTTTAAAAATGTATTGTCTCATTCTATGTTTCCCTCTAATTGTGGATTTAGCTACATTACCATGCTGTGGTATTATTCAGTTTTTTCCCATTGCTCCAGATTTATTTTTTGACCCATGGTTTATTATAGAAGCTTATTTATTAATTTCAAAACATAGTAGTATTTTCCAATTAACTTTTCATTATTGATTTCTAGCGTAATTGCACTGTGGTCAGAGTTCCATACATGATTATAATGCTTTGACATTTGTTGAGACCCCTTTATGGCACAATATAAAATTGAATATTTGGAAATGTTTTCATGTATGATTGACAATTATGCATGCTGTAGTTGTTAGTTACAATGTCCAATATATGCCAGTTAGGTCAAATTTTCTAATCATTGTGCTTTATATGTTTGCTCTTTATGTATGTATTTACTAGTGTTGCTCAGATCCTCTCACACCATTCATCATGTCTCTTCTTGTCTTTTTTATTTTTTAAGATTTTATTTATTTGACAAAGGGGGCGGGGTAGAGCATGAGCTAGAGGGAGAGGCAGAGGGAGAGGGAGAAGCAGACTCATTGCTGAGCAGGGAGCCTGACACGGGGCTCAATCCAGGAACCCTGTGATCGTGACCTGAGCCAAAGGCAGACGTTCAACTGACTGAGCTACCCAGGCGCCCCATCTTCTTGTCTTCTGTATTTGAATATATATATTTATTCATGTTCTTCATAATGCATATTGTCTTTTGACCTTTCTTCCAGTTTACTATTAACACTCTTCAGCTATGTCATATCTGCTATAAACCCAACCACGGCATTCTAAACTTTTGTTATATTTTTCAATTTTCAAGTTTTTAATTTTTTAAGTTTTCAGTTTTCTGCCAATATTATCCCTTTTGTCTCCTATTTATATGACCATATTAAGCATAGTTGTGTTTTTTTTTTAAGATTTTTATTTATTTGAGAGAGAGTGCGAGAGAGAGCACATGAGGGGGGAGGGTCAGAGGGAGAAGCAGACTCCCTGTTGAGCAGGGAGTCCAATGTGGGGCTGGATCCTGGGACTCCAGGATCATGACCTGAGCCGAAGGCAGTCGCTTAACCAACTGAGCCACCCAGGTGCCCAAGCATAGTTGTTTTAACACTTGAATCTGATAACTCCAATATTTGGAGTCCCTTCATTGTACCTTTCTAGTTTCTGTTGCTTCTGCTCTGTTTCCTGCCTGCTGTTCCTTTCACCCTAACACATACACATTTCCTGTCATTTTAGTGTGTCTGGTTATTTTGGATTGTGCACTTGACATTCCATTTGCAAAATTATTTTGAGAAATAATTTGAGGCCTAGAGTGTTGTGTGATCTTCTCTTTTCTTCCCTTTCCTTCCCCTTCCTTTCCTTTCCTTTCTTTTCTTTTCTTTCTTTCTTTTTTTACGAATGTGTAGTTATGCACTAGGGTGTACTGGAATTCCTGTATTACATCCATCTGATTTGAAAGATTGAGATAACTCAGCATTGAACTAAAATGCTTATGAGGGTCTCTTTAAATTCTAGAGCACTTTACTTCTATGGTACAATCTTTCACAATCAAACTCACAACCTAGAGGCTTACCACTACTGCCTCCCCTTGGAGGGATCTGGACTCCAACACCTGCATGTTTAGTCCGTTGGAACTGCTAAGAGTACATTCTAGATTCTTAGTTTCTTGACTTTTCTCTCTTTCCCTAAGGGAAAAGTGTCCACAAATGTTAGGATTATTTCCCTGTTTATCTTTCTTCCCCTGAATCGTCATGTGGTAATCCTTTACTAATCATAGTAGCTCAATAAGGCACACAAGCACTCTTTTTTAATATTTTGTACGGTTTTTTTCTAGCTATATGTTGTGAAAGTACTAGTCTTAATTATTTAGTTCAGCATGCATGGAACAGAGTGGTAAATTTATCTACCTATTTACTTATTTTCTATTTCACACTTAAACTATCTCAAATTTTCCATTACTATGATACTGAAGCCTAGCTACAACAGCTCCACACATATGAAGTAGTGTTCAGTAAATATTTTTGAATGAATAAATCATAATTATAGGACAACAGTTAAACATTGAACAGGTAGGGTTGGCATCATTTCAAATTACTATTCTTTCTGCATTTTCAGTCTTAATAAATGTACTAACTTGACTAGCATATGCCAACTTCAGCTTAATATGAAATTAGAAAGCCTAGGGGGATGCCTGGGTGGCTCAGTTGGTTAAGCGATTGCCTTCGACTCAGGTCATGATCCTGGAGTCCCTGGATCGAGTCCCGCATCGGGCTCCCTGCTTGGCGGGGAGTCTGCTTCTCCCTCTGACCCTCCTCCCTCTCATGCTCTCTGTCTCTCATTCTCTCTGTCTCAAAAAATAAATAAAATCTTTAAAAAAAAATTAGAAAGCCTAGGTTTATATTCCTGATTATCCATTTTGAATAAGTCACTTAATTTTCCAAATTTTTGGTTTCTTTATCAGTAACAGCACCCATTTCACAGGATTACTCTAAAATGACAAAAGAATATATGGAAACATTCACATTATGACTGGAATTATTAACTTATTTATTTCACAGATGAGTTAATAAACACAAGACTGGAGAGCTAGGCAGGAGCCAAGTCTTTAGGGCTGTGGAGGATTCAAACTCTTTTATTGATGACTGTTAAGTGGTTGTGAATTTCATATATGCTGTTCTGTCTGCCAGGTGGGGAATGGGGTGTGAGGCCAAACTGAAAGGGAAGCTTAGATGGTGCCAGTGGTGTTGGAATATTCCAGTGGGCCAATTTGAAAGCATGTAGGGAATAAATTTAACGGGACATGGTGATTGCATAGGTATAAAGGGTGATGTGGAGAAAAAGAAAAAACAAAGCCACTCCAATTATTTTCCTTTTGTTTTTTTTTTTTTTTAAAGATTTTTTTTTTTAAAGATTTTATTTATTTATTTGACAGAGAGATAGCGAGAGCAGGAACACAAGCAGGGGGAGTGGGAGAGGGAGAAGAAGGCTTCCTGCCAAGCAGGGAGCCTGATGTGGGGCTCAATCCCAGGACCCTGGGATCATGACCTGAGCCGAAGGCAGACGCTTAACGACTGAGCCACGCAGGCACCCCTAAAGATTTTTTTTATTTGAGAGAGAGAGAGTGAACATGAGCAGGGGTTGTGTGGGGGAGGCAGAGAGAGAACCGACACCTGGCTGAGCAGGGAGCCCGACTCGGGGCTCAATCCCAGGACCCTGAAATCATGACCCAGGCTGAAGGCAGATGCTTAACTGACTGAGCCACCCAGGTGTCCCCAATTATTTTTCTTTAAATATTTTCTGGGGTGCCTGGGTGGCTTGGTAGGTTGATGTCCTCTTGGTTTCAGCTCAGGTCATGATCCTCAAGGTCATGAGATTGAGCCCCAAGTCAGGCTCTGCACTGGGCGTAGAGTCTGCTTGAGAGTCTGTCTCTCCCTCTCCCTCTGCCCCTTACCCTGCATATGCGCACTCTCTCAAATAAATAAATCTTTTTTAAAAAATACCTTCTTATAAACACAGAATTTTTCAAACTAACTTCTTTGATTTTGATTTTTGATTTTTTTGATTTTATTTTTATTTTTTCTTCTGGTCCTCTACTCATGCTTTCTCAATTTGATGGTTTTACTGCTTGTTTTCCACCATCCTCTTTCTGTTTCTTCCCAGTCTTGGTTTTTAAAATTGTCACCCATTTCATTTATTCACTTAATGAACCCCATGCTGTAGCCCAGACTCCATTCCGGAGACCTGCCACGTTTCTCACTTGTTATTATTTTCTTAATCCTAAAATCCAGATTTCCTCATGTCAGCCCTTTGCTCCCTCCTGCCACTACAGGCATCCCTTACAAATCAACTATAATTGTTCCCTTTGCCTTAAAGTCCTACCCAGCTAATCCGTCAAGGAAGCCTGTCAGAGGGCTGCACCCTTCAGACATCACAGTGCTCTTTCACTGGCTCTGAGAGTGGCTGCTATTTCCTTCTCTTCCCTAACCTGGGGATTTATTCAAATACAGTCTTACTCAACACCATAACCTTCGGTTTCAGAGTAATTCCTCCACTGAATCAGAGGGAAGTGACTGAGCGTCCTTATTTATACTGCAGTGATGAGGATATTTACCTTCATGGGAAGATTTGCATTTTGAAAGAAAAAGTCTAGGAAGAAAATCAATGAAACACTAATGGCAGCTTTTTCCAGTGATGTGATACTTTCTTAGAGGTGATAGTTTGGGAATTCTTTCTAGGCAGTCATTTAACCTGGATGATGATCCACTCTATCTACAAATAGGTGGAGATGCCACAAGATCATTGGCCATCTTTTTCTACCCATCTGGGTAGAAAATAGGTTATCACCAAATACTGACAGTGATTTTCTTAAACTCAGTGAACCTGAGATTCTGCAAACTAGCCTAGAGTAGTCATTCTCAAACTTTTCTGCACAATAGAAACCCCTGGGCAGTTAAAAAAAAAAGGTCCTAACGCCCAGGCCAAGTTAAATCAGAATCTCTCATGGTGGACTCAGGAATTGGCATTTTTAAAAATTGCTTCTCAAATTTATTGTTCACATGAATCACCTGGGGATCTCTTTAAACTGAAGATTCTGAATCAATAGTTGGTGTGGGTGCTGAGATTCTATATTGAGGGAGCTGGAGACCCATTTTTAAACTTGACTCTACATTGTAGTTAGTCTGGGGAATGAATGGATGAATGATAAATGAATGAATGAATACATACACATATACATACATATGCACAATTACAAAAAGATGCCCAGATTCCACCCCCAGGGAATAAAGCAAATTACACTAATATTGTTCAAATTAACCCTACCATTATAGCTGATCATCTAACTCAGAGAAAAGAAATTCTCTGATGGGTGCAATAAAGTAATGTATGATCAGAAGCAGGGTTTCTCCTTTCCATGTTTGCAGCTCTTCTTGAGGGTGAAGAGAATTTCAACAAAAACCTATCAAATATTTGTGAGTGTGGGAACATCAGTCAAAACAGTTGCTATCCCTTGACAATCAGCTATGTGGTATCAGGGAAAACAAACCCAGCCCAGTGTTCACCAGGTAGTTTTCCACAAGTAAAATTGAAGAAATGAAGGATTGGGGAACATGTTTTGCCAAGTTAAATTTTGTGCCTCTTTTTTAGCCTCAGCATTTCAAGTGGAATTTAAATCTTGGGGGGTTAGAGTTCATTTACTTTTTGGCAGAACAGCACTTCCTGTTTCTAAGAAAAAGGCCCCAGAATGCTTCTTTCACGTCAAATGCTCTTACAAAACAGCACTTGATAAATTGAATGCAAGTGAATGAGAAACACATGGATTAAGTTTCCATTAGCATCCACATGGGTTTAATAATTAAGGGAAAATGGTTGACAAAAAAAGAATGTTTTGAGTTTTCCCAATTGAAAGTTTTGTAAAAAAAAAAAAAAAGTGCTTAAAGTCACTCCTTCCAAACCTGATACATGCCTGAGATTACTCATCCCTAACCAAACAACCCAAATTAGGCTTATAATTTGAGACCCAAGCAATAAATTCCATCCTCTCAAAAACCAATGCAACACTCACTGGGTTTTGGGAATTGTGAAATCAATGAACCATCCTCTTGTGAAAGTAAATAAAGGAAACATCATTTAAAATGAAGTCCTGAAGGGGGTGCTCTCACCCAGATACCACTCCTTGCAGTCTGCTTAACAAGCCAGAAGGAAGACCTATTTTGATGAGAGGATACATTTGACATAGGAATTTATCTCCTGCCTTTAAAAAGTAAGATCCCTCCCTGCCCCAGCAACAAGGCATTAACTACTGCCTGCAGCCAATGAGAAACCGCCACAACTCTTGTTCCTCTCTAATAAACTTTTATTCAGAATAGTCCTCCCCAGTTGTCTCCTAAAACCTAATAAAAGCTGACCTTCCCTTCATATCTTTGGACTTGTCTGTGGTTTGCTGTACCTTGCTTGTTCTAAATTGCATTCTTCTATTTCTGAATAATCTCGTTTTTTAATTTAAATAAAACTGCTCTTTGCTCTGTTTAAAGTTAACACTCCTGTCATTGAACTGTCTTAAGGAATATATTATTTTGTTTACATCAGGTAACTCATAGTTTCTGACCATTATGGATTTGACTCTTCCTCATTAAGCACATTTTAAAATCAGTCTCACCCACCTGAAATCAAAGTAAAAAATGCCTCACAAGTAATGACCATAGAAACACTCTTGCCCTAGAAGTCAGTTTAGCTTTGTCCAGACGCTATCCCTTGATAGATGAGTAAAAGGCAAGTTATTTAAAACTGATTCATTTCCCTCATAATTACAAACAAGAAGGTAAGACTAATTAGTGTTTCCCAATTCTCAATACTTCGGACTATTCAATTAGTAAAATTCTCCATATTGTATCCCTATAGTAAAAGAAGACAAGAAGAGTAACAGGGAGTGAAATGAATCCACAATTATTGTCAAGAATTACAATATTAGGAAAGATGTACCTTTGGGAAAGAGTACTATTTTACCTCATTTCTATAGGTAATGATGTCTGAGAAACACTGAATCTAACGTCAATAAGAAGTAGTCTTCAATTTTCTATTATCCTTTCCACCTATTGTTTAGAACTTTCTACCTCAGCATATTATAAGCATATCAAATAGAAGGCATCTAAAATTGTCTCAATATCTGTTCACCAAGGCTATTCTTGTTCTTATGCTTTTAAAACAAACAAAAAATCTATTGATTGCCCCACCAGTTGCCCAACTTAAACTAGAAACTCTAAAATACTGAAAATTGAAAATAGAACATGGAATAAAAATAAGGCTTCATGTGAAGCTCCAGGCCATTAGACACTCTCCTAAGTGTTATCAAGGGTCAAGAGTTTATATGCATGTATTTGTGTATCTTACCCATACACAAATGTGCATATATGTTATACCGACTATATGTGTCTGTCTTTCCAATGTTTCTGCACAAATGGAACCATGTCATATACATTGTTGGTCTTTTCAGTTTAATTTTTTTTTAATTAACCAAGTCTTGGGAATTAGCTTTATTATTAAGAAACTTCTTTTGGGCGCCTGGGTGGCTCAGTTGGTTAAGCGACTGCCTTCGGCTCAGGTCATGATCCTGGAGTCCTGGGATCAAGTCCCGCATCAGGCTCCCTGCTCGGCAGGGAGTCTGCTTCTCCCCCTGACCCTCCTCCCTCTCATGCTCTCTGTCTCTCATTCTCTCTGTCTCAAATAAATAAATAAAATCTTTAAAAAAAAAAAAAAAGAAACTTCTTTCATATTTTTCATATCTTTACAATATTCTACTTTGTGAATATCCTCTAAGAGCTTTTGACTATATTAGTTAAAGAAAGTGCTAAATAAATATATATTGAATGGGTAGATGAATGATTTCCCTATGAGCATCTAGGATATTACCAAAATTTAGTTATTACAAAGACTTCTGCAATAAATACTCTTATACATACATTCTTAATGTGTTTATTTCAATGTATTTATGAGTTCAGTTCCTAAAAATAGAATTGCTTGGACCAAGGACACATATTTCACATTTTGATAGACATTCCAAATTATCATATAATATATTGCCTCAATTTGTACTTACACCAAATGTGTATGAGAGAGCATATTTTCCACACTCATACCAATTCTTTTTTTTACCAATCCTTTTTATATATTTAAACGTTATTTATATTTCCTTTGTAAACACCTGTTCAAAATTTTCTTTATTTTAGAATTTTATTTGTAAGAAATTTAAGATACATGTAAATAACTATCTTATGTAATTAAATATTGAATTTTAAGTGATATTGAATATAAGTTAGTCATTTACAAAAACTGCATAGATATTTTCTCAGGTGATATTTTTACTTGTTAATGATATCCTTGTTCAGAAATTATTTTATCTTTTTAAAAACTTTTATGGTTTATTTATTTTTAAATCTTGTATCAAAAAACTTTCCCCCTGAAATATTTAAAAGTTTGCTCATTAGTATTACAGAGTTTTTTGTACCCTTTTTATTATGTTTTTCTTTGATTTATCAATAGTTTTTGTGAAAAAAGGGTAAAGCTGTTTTTAACAATGACTTCATCATATAGTGAAATCTTATGTATACACATGTCTATTTATAGACCTCCTCCTGCTGTTCTGTTGTAGTGATCTGTTAGTTTTCCTATGCCCGGGACAAACTGTTTTAATTACAGCAGTTTTATGATGTATTTTAATGTTTTATATGTTTCCTTCTTTTATTACTATTTTTTTAAAACTGCTGTCTATTTTTAGTGTTTATTTTTCCACTTTATTTGAAATACAGAGGTAGCTTCTGTCGTTAAAAAGCAACAAACAGAAATTATATCAATTGAGGTTACATTGAATTTATCAGATTATAATGGAAAAACTGGCATCTTTGCAAAGTAAACCTGTCATATATTTTGGTCTCTTCTTAATGTACTTTGAGATAATCTGGTATTAGTATTAATTTTACTTCTTGCTTTGCAAATTTATGCCAAATTTATATTTGCATTTCTAGAATTGCATCGTACAATATTGCCCCTATTTTGGTAACATTATCAATAGTTTTTTGCCTGAAGGATAAAATGGAAGTTCTTAAGCATGCTAAACCAAGACCACTCTAAAATAGCCCTAGATTTCTCTTCTTATTTAATGTCATAGTCTCTCAAGAACACTTTTCTCTGATCTCTTCAAACTGTTCCTGATATTTTACTACTTTCTACATATTCCTCTTACTAGCCTGGAAAACATGTTAATTTCTATCCTGTAAGAATAAATCCATGATTGTTTGAATCTTAGCACAAAATAATGTGATACTGCCTTTAAGTACAATAAGAATCCATCCAATGGGTAGACAATATTAAATTTCCAGTACTGGTCACATAATAGTTTCTTTTCCCATAAATAATTGTTGTTAATTAAATAATTAAATAATATTGTCTTAGATTATTATAGTCATGTTTTTTATTTACTTTTTTGCCAGTGCATAAGTAGTTCAGTCGAAATAATAATTATTAATATATATACATAATATAGTAATAATTTATAGAGGGCCTGCATCTATATTAAACACTTAAAAATGATTTTATTTTTTAAAGATATTATTTATTTATTTAAGCGGGGAGCAGAGAGGGAGAGGGAGAAAATCTCAAGCACTGTTAAAAAGTACCAGATAAGCCAAAATACTCATGATTATGCTGTAACTGTCTGTATAGTGGTAGCCATACCCCCCCCAGAAGTGTTATCTCCCTTTAAATTTAAGTATAAATTGGTTCATGCTACTAACAAGAAAGAAAATAGAATGAAAGGGTAACATATTTTAGTGCAACACAACTGCGGTGTGTTCAGTGATAGCTCTCCAAAAGATATGTACATGCCCGATTCCCCAGAACCTGTGAATGGATCTTATTTGGAAAGTGGGCCTTTGCAGATGCAATTAAATTAAGGACCTTGAGATGAGGAGATAATCCTGGATTATCCGAGTGGGCCCTAAATCCAATGACAAGTGTCTTTGTGAAAGAAAGACAGAGGAAGATTTAACACAGACAGAAGGGAAGAAACAGAAGGAGGATATGGCCATATGAAGATGGAGGCAGAGACTGTAGTTGCCATGGACTAAATTGTGACCCACCCCCCCAAATCGGTATGTTGAAGTCCTAATGTCTAGCACTTCAGAATATAGCTGCATTTGGAGTTAAGGCCTTTAAAGGGATAATTAGGTTAAATGATTTCCCCTTATCCAATAGTATTGGATAGTATATTGGCCCTAATCCAGTGTAACTGGTGTCCTTATAAAATTAGGACATAGGCACACACAGAGGAAAGATCATATGAAGATAGAGGGAAAAGACAGTCATCTATAAGCCAAGGAGAGAGGACTGCAAATGAAACCAGCTCTGCTGACACCTTGATCTTAGACTTCTAGCCTCCAGCACTATGAGGAAATAAATTTCTTTTATTTAAACCACCTTGTCTGCAGTACTTTGTTATGGCAGCCTTAGCAAACAAATACAATAGTGATGCCAAGAAACACCTGGAGCCACCAAATGCTGAAAGAGGCAAGGCCGGATTTTCTCCTAGAGACTTCAGAGGGAGTGCAGTCCTTTATTTTGGACTTCTAGCCTCCAGAGCTGAGAGAATAAATGTTTCTGTTGTTTTAAACAACCAAGTTTATTGTAATTTGTTATTGCCACCCCAGGAAACTAATACAACATTTATTTTAGCAAGGAAATTCAAGTCATTTTAAATGCCTGTGTTTATTATTTTGAGCCATAGTCCATAGAAGATGATGAGCAAAAGTCTGAGCAAAGCTAAAGCTAGAGAGGAAGATTAGAAGTCTTGCTTAGGGCTTCTGCCCTCAACCTGTTTCTGTCACTAGCTTCACTGTACTTAAAACAAGCGAAACAACAGCAGGAACAACAACAAATATGAAGTATGAATGTATTTTCCTCTAGAGATTTCTAATATTGAAATGAAAATACCCTCAAATCAGATTCCATCAGATCTTTAACAGTGGTGACCATTGATGTGATTTGAAGTGGGGTTCAGGAGCTAACAGTCAAGAAAGAATTCTTGAGACATTTTCAGCAAAAAAAAAAAGGTGATTTTATTAAAACACAGGGACAGGACCATGGGCAGAAAGCTGCCCTGGGATAGTGAGGAGCACTTGATCATATACTTTGGATTTGGGGGAGGTAAAGACAAAGTTTCCAAAATGATTTTCATATGCTGAAGAAGACTTACAGGATCCTGGAGGCCTAGCTATTGTCAAGCTAAGGTCGTTTTTCCCTCCTACAAGGCATTAACATTAAGATGGGAGTTCCTGGAGGAATGTCATCCTCTGTCTGCCTCAAGTATTTGTCAATGGGCTGCAAGTTATAAGGAAATTTAATTTTATCTACATTTCTTTCACCCTTGTTCTCTACACCAATCATTTTTGTTTTACATTGCACATTTGATTATACAGAGCACTTTCCAAAATACTGTATTTGATCCAGTCTGTTTCCTTCTCCATTCTTTCAAACCATTATTTCTAAAGCAGTTCTAAAAAAAGTCTTACTATAGTCATTCTGGTTACCATACAGTCCACCCCACTGTGCTCTAGGCCCAATTCAAATGGCAATTTCCCCATGGAGGCTTCCATGAAGATCCCATCATGACTTTAAATGCATTATATTCCACTATTTCATTCTGCATTGTGTGTCCTCCTAGAACATAAGAAATTTGGGAGCAGGAAATACATTTTACACATCAAAGTTCCAACATCAGTGTTTTTGTTTGTTATTTGTAGCAGGAATTCAACAAATATTTTTGAATGAATGAAAACATTTATTTTTCTCTATATCCTGTGATTTCAGTGAGACAGATACTCATATTTTAGAAATTGAGCCAGAAAAATTACAGGAGTAGCTCAGGGAAATTTAGTTAGCACAATAGTTAGAATGATACCATCATCATCTTTATACTTTTTTTTTTTTTCTGCAGACTGCTGCTCTGTGGGTCATAGGAATACAAAATGGATTTTAATGCAAAAAGGTAATGGTTCTATAAGCATTAAAACTATTGGCATAATATTTTCATGGCTGCCTCTGCTTCCTGGCAGCAGGGACCTTTAAAAAGTACAGTTAAAAGAAATGGCAGTTTGTAAGCGGCTGTAACAGATGACAAAATAAACAAAGACAGCACTATAAAAGATGAAAGGGGGATATTTTTGGGAGATAATAAACTGTTTCTGCTCTTCATTTTAAGAACAATTCTTAATTAGAAACTTTTGCCAAATTTAGTAATGGTATGAAGGGTGTAAGGGAGGAAAAATAATTTTCCCCTTACCCTTCTAAGTTCTTGCCGAGACCCCTGTAATAAAAGACAGATTAACAATAGAAAAACAAACAGCAGTTTATTGACATGTATACCTCACACATGCATGGGAGACACACAGAAAAAATTAATAAATTCCCTGAGATGGCCCAAGCCACCACCTTATATACCATTTTAATCTGAAGACAAAAGAAAAGTGGTGTGGCGGGGTGCAGATTCTGGGAGGTTACTAGGAAAAGCAAAGTAAACAAGGGTAAAGATTGTTATTGCAGTTTTAGGTCTGTGCCTTTCCATTGACTAGATTCTATTATGATTTAGAGTAATCCCCTTCCTGCTACTTACAGGGAGACACAAATGGAAATTTCCTTTATAAATATATATTTATCTCACAAAAGGGTAACTTTTGGGGTGGCATATTTTGCTCTCCTTCAGGGCAAATATACTTCATTAAATCAAGAGAATTCTTGTTCTATTATTTTGTCAGTGAAGTAATTTATAAACTGGCAACTTCCTTCTCAAGTCTATACTTACAATTTCACTGCACAGAGGTCAACTGTACTCACTCAGAAATGTGCATGTATGCATAATACTCACTATAAACTAAAGATTGATGCAGTGGGAGAGTATATCTCTGTACTGTGGCTTCGTACTGCAAGTAAGAAGGCAGGAGAATGAAGGCATTGGTTATAGAATTAAACTTCATGGTTTTCTGTTGATTGAACAAGGTTATTCATAAAGCATAAAGACATGGGAAAGATTTTTTTTTTTTTAACTCTGGAATGGGGAAGGATTAGGAAAAAAATCAATGAATTACTATTCCAATAGTAATAGTACCCTCAGGCAGGATTGAGTCACAGGTAACAATTTATTTGCTATATAACCACACCCCCTGTTCAGCTAGGTTGCTGTTTAAGTACTTGGATGCTAAATTTCTTCTAGAGGTCAAAGATGTCCAGCCTACCTGCCTCATTGGGCTTTCGGAGTATTTGAAATGTCCAATATACAGCAGTATGGTTGCATGCATGACAAATATTTGCCTCCCACACAGGCACCTTTCTTTGCTTTCTGTGTGCAGACTTCCAGAGCGGCCCAGGGAGACTGCAGGCAAGATGAGATGGTGCAAGCTCATTAACAAAAATCTAATAACAAAATCACATACACACACACAAAATCTAATTAGCGGGGTTACCTCTGGAGCAGCAGGCCCATGGAAATAAACACAGGGTTGCATTTGTTTTCTGCCTAGAACCATATTTTTTCCATTTCCCTTAGAATTAAAAAAATATAAGTATTCTTCCTTCCAAATTGTGTCCTCACTTATATCACTGTTCCTCATGTTTCCCAGACCCTGGGATTCTTCTCAGTGCTTAGAGGGAGTAACCAGAGATATTTCCACTCATAGGAAGCCTTTGATCAGAGCCACTGCCATTAAAGCACCCTCCCCAGAATACCCAGTCTGGGACTGCGCACAGAAGCCACTTGGGGAGTGAGGTGGCCTGATGGTCGTTTCATGGCACAGAGCAATAGGGCCCAACTGCTGAGGAAGGCAGTGCAGGGTGGGTTTGGGAACCAGTGCACCCCATCCCAACTGAACCGGCAGGGGAGGCAGGAGCTGTGGAATGCAATTACATGGATTGGAATTTGGCCAGCCTGCTGGGGTGAAATGGCACAGCAGCACCCGCATCCCTCTGTTTGCTGGGCTGAAGGAGTTTGCATACCATTTACAATATACACGAGAAGCTTCCACAGGCAGCTGTGATTGGCCCTCAAGAGCTTGCAATAAAGGAAACTGGGTTTTGCTTACTTATGAAATTTGAACCGCAGCAAACATGAAGGCTTTCCATTCTAACTCCTCATTTAAGAATGAAGTTACTCATACGAGGTCACATAGCTGAGAGGTAGAGGGTTTGGGGTTAGATTTCAGAAATTTCAATTTTAGGTCCTATCTTATTGCCACTGCCCTTTTACTCTAAACTGTAATTTGAGCACTTGAAAAAATTGTAATTCCTTAGGAAGTCAGACAGGCTTGATGTTAATATGAGTGCACTTTACCACCTTTGCCTCAGTCTTTTCCATGATTTTGAAATGGGAATAATGTCTACCTCACTGGAAGGTTGGTTGAGCTATTACACTTCTAAGAGAAGACAGGAGAAAATCATTACAATTTTGGGGTAGCAAAGATTTCTGAGGTCACAGAAAGCACAAACTATAAAGGAAAACAATAAACTGCAGTTTTTCGAAATTAAAACACTCAGCTCTTTCAAAGACACCATTACAAAAATGAAAAGGCTAATCACAGTCCAGGAGAAAATATTCACAATGCATATATCTGACAAAGGACTTGCATTCAGAATTTATAAATAACTTATAATTCAATTATACAAGAACAAAGAGCCTAATAAAAATAAATGGACAAAGGACGTTAACAGATACTTCAGAAAAGATGTACTTCTGGCCAGTAAGTACATGAAAAGATGCTTACCATGATTAAGTCATGGGCAAATGAAAATTAAACCCACAAAATACCTATTTTATACCAATTAGTATGTCTAAAATTAAGGTTTTCAATACCCAGTGTTGATGAGGATATGGAGTTCCCAGAACTCATAATATTTCTGGTGGGAGTAAAATGATAAAAAAACAAACAAAAAACTTTGGGAAATAGCTTGGCAGTTTCTTACAAAGTTAAATATTTATCTACCCTAGAACTTTCACTTCTAGTTATTCAACTGAAGTGAAAACATACCCACAAAAAGTCTTGTACATGAATGTTCATAGCAGGTTTATTTATAATAGTCAAAATGTAAAGCAACCCAAATGTCATGAGTTTTGGCATAGTCTACGTGGCACACTTTTCACAGCAATAAAAATGAACAAACTGTAGATACAGATAATATGGATGAATCTAAACACTGGTTTGAATGAAAGAAGCCAGGTACAACAAGTGATTCTGTATACATGAAGTTTTAAAGTAGGCAAAATAAGTGTATGAAAATAAAACAAATCAGTAGTTGCCTGGGACAAATTGGAGTGGTTGGGATTGACTGTAAAGGGTAAAAGAGAATGTTTTAGAATGATAGAATTATTTCATATCTTTGTTAGAGTGGTGGTCATACTTGTCACATTTGGTATTGGGGTGGTAAAACTACATGGGAAAACTGGACAGCTACATTCAAAAGAATGAAACTGGCCTGCTTTCTTATACCATACACAAAAATAAACTCAAAATGGATGAAAGACCTAAATCTGAGACCTGAAACCATAATAATCCTAGAATAGAGCACAGGCAGTAGTGTCTCTAACATTGGCCATAGCAATATTTTTCTTGATATGTCTCCCGAGGCAAGGGAAACAAAAGCAAAAATACACTGTTGGGACTACATCAAAATGAAAAGCTTCTGTAGAGCAAAGCAAACAATCAACAAAACTAAAAGACAGCCTACTGAATGGAAGAATATATTTGCACATGACATATCTGATAAAGGGTTAGTATCCAAAATATATAAAGAACTGATACAACTCAATACCCAAAAAACAAATAATCCAATTAAAAAATGGGCAGAAGACATGAACAGACATTTCTCCAAAGAAGACATACAGGTGGCCAACAGACACATGAAAAGATGTTCAATATCAAATGCAAATCAAATGCAAATCAAAACCACAGTGAGCTACCATGTCACACCTGTCAGAGTGGCTAAAATAAAAAAAATGCAAGAAACAACAGGTGTTGGTGAGGATGTGGAGAAAAAGGAACCCTGGTGCACTATTGGTGGGAATGTAAATTGGTGTAGCCATTGTGGAAAACAAGATGGAGGTTCCTCAAAAAATTAAGAATGGAGTTAGCATATGACCCAGTAATTCCACTACTGGGTATTTACCCAAAGAAAATGAAAACACTAATGTAAAAAGATATATGCACCCGTATGTTTATTGCAGTATTATTTACAATAACCAAATTATGGAAGCAACCCAAGTGACCATCAGTAGATGAATGGATAAAGAAGATGTGGTATATATATACAATGGGATATTATTCAGCCATACAAAAGAATGAAATCTTGCCATTTGCAACCACATGGATGGATCTAGAGGTTATAATGCTGAGTGAAATAAGTCAGAGCAGGACAAATACCATATGATTTCACTCATTTGTGGAATTTAAGAAACAAAACAAACAGAGTCAAACAAACAAACAAAAAAAGACTCTTAAATATAAAGAATAAACTGAGGGTTACCAGAGGGGAGGTGGTCAGGGGATGGGTGAAATAGGTGAAGGGAATTAAGAATACACCTATTGTGATAAGCACTGAGCATGCATAGAATTGTTGAATCACTGTGTTGTACACTTGAAACTAATATAACACTGTTATTTATACTGGAATAAAAAAAAATTGGGAGAATTTGGCAACCAAAAAAAAAAAAAAAAAGCCCATCATGAAAATGTTATATCAACTCTTGAAGTGTGTAGTTGACTTTCATTGAAAAGGAGCTCCCTTCATCAAACATGAATGAACCTGGAAGACATAGTAAGTGAAATAAGCCAGACAGAGAAAGGAAAATACCTGCATGATCTCATAGGTAGAATCTAAAAAAGTCGAATCCAGTAGAATGGTGGCAAGCAGGGGCCGAAGATTGGAGGACAAGGGGGGAGATGTTGGTCAAAGGGTACAAAGTTGAAATTATGTGGGATAAATAAGTCTAGAGATCTAATGCCAAGCATGATTGCTGCAGGTAATAAATAATACTGTATTGAATACGAAACATATGCTAAGAGAGATTTCCAGTGTTCTCATCACACACAAAAAAGTAACTGTATTAGGAGAAGATATGTTAATTAGCTCAACTGTGGTAATAATTTTGCTATATATATATATGTATATATATATATCTCAAATCATGTCATGTACCTTAAATACATTTAATTTCATTTTATAAATAAATAATTAAAATATTTTAAAAATGCACAGAACTATACCCTTAAGATGGCTGGATTTTATTGTATGTGAATTAGGACTCAAAAAATCATTTAAAAAGTCAATGTGATGGTTACCTCTGTGACTGTATAGGAGCACACAGCAGGTTTAATGACATTGGTTCTGTTATAGTTTTGAAAATGGATGGTCAGCTCATGAGTGCAGGTTTATTATTATGCTTCATAAAACATACAGAGCATTTATAATTTGTCATGTACTGAATATTACATAATAAAATTTTTAAAGGAAGTAAAACAAAATTAGTGAAGTTACCATATATAAAATGCTGATCAAGGTTGCCAGACTTGGGGCGCCTGGGTGGCTCAGTCATTAAGCGTCTGCCTTCGGCTCAGGTCATGATCCCGGGGTCCTGGGATCGAGCCCCGCATCGGGCTCCCTGCTCAGTGGGGAGTCTACTTCTCCCTCTCCCACTCCCCCTGCTTGTATTCCCTCTCTCGCTGTGTCTCTCTCTGTCAAATAAATAAATAAAATCTTTTAAAAAAAAAAAAAAGTTGCCAGACTTTATCAAATGATTACTATGTATTAATCTTTCAGTTTTAGTTTATTCAATCTTTGCGCAAATGTATAGGGTAGTTTTAGTGTTCTAATTATAAATATGAGGACACTGATGATCAGAAATGTTGAGCCAGTTCCCCAACATAGCACAGTTAGGTAAGGATCCAGGTCTAACATGTTCTTCCTTTTACCCCACCGTATTTGAGCTGCTTCTAGTGCTTGACCCAACACATGTCAGTTCACCCCTCTCCATAATACATTCTCTGCTTTTTCAGGGCCCAAAGTTATTCAGCCCCTCTCCCCACTTTTCTTAATGCCCACTGTGTAATCATGCTTATTTACTGTGTTCTCTTTCTCATGGCCACCTTCTGCTTCAGACACTTATTTCATGCCCAAACTATTCCCATTGTCTATTCTTCCTGTTATCACCTTTCCCTTCCTCAAATTTATTCTACAAATTAGGGACATTTTCTTCATACATAATTCTTAATGTGCAGCAAGCTGGTCACAAATATAAACTGGCTTTCAAATCACTGAAAGATAAAACGCTCTCCTGATTCAAGCTCTCACAGACCCTGCAGTAGAATCCATACCAGTACTGCCTCATCGGATATGTACATTATGCTCCAAGTCAAATGTCTGCAAGGATACTCCAGACAGATCTCATGCTGTCCCTATTATGCCTTTCCTCTTGTTGCCCTCCTGGAAAACTCTGCCTTTCCTTTCTTCTTTCTGAATCCTTTTGTCTTTCAATTCTGAAGTTACCTCCTCAGTGAGGTTTCTCTGGCTACCCAAAACAAACCCAAGCTACCCCATCCTCACATTCTTTCATCTATTTACAACATCTCTTTAAGTTTCTACTCTGGGCCATCTTGATGTGCAGTGTGGGACTGTAATAGTAAATGAGTCCTCGTTATCATGAAGATTATATTCTTGCATGTGTGCTGTTCTTATTCCTCAAAGTCATTTATAAGCATCTTGATGTCTGGGATCTTATTTCAAGCCTGTATCACTTAGTAGGTATAACTCGTGTGTACAGTACATAGTTAAAGAAGGCAATCTAAAATGAATTAGCATTTATCCTCTTTTTTTTAATCTTAAGTTTTACATCTATTTATATGGTGTGCTATAAATGAAAAGGAGAACTACTTGAAGGCTATTGTGAAAATTTAAATAGTAGTTTTTTGTAGATGTTGGGGTCATAAGTGACTTAATGTACCATAAATATTTAAAAGAATGAAGTAAAAAAGAGGACTCTCGTAGTATTTGAGATCCTCATATTGTGCTTTCTGAGTTGTTCTGAACTTAAAAAAATGGCCTCTCCTCTAAAGAAAATTTTAATTTACTTAATAGCATAGGAGTTGTCACTTGCCCTATTACTCAGTCTTCCTTACTGTGAAGTCACGGAGCTAAGATAATACTTTATTCTCCCTACCTCATGAAGCCATGCTTAGTGATTAATAAAATGCAGTGACTTAATATACAGCAAAATGATATTGGGCAAGGGACATGGCTAGGATATATAATAAACCTTATTGTCATTCATGAACAAATAAACTGTAGTATAATAACATCAATGTATAAAATGATACATACTGATCATCTTATAAAAATTACTCTATATGACTCAGTTGTATTTTTGACAGAATAGAATAATTCTTAGGCTTTATTCTACATATAATGTAACAAATAGGTGTAACTTTTGACAGAGAATCATTATTATCAGTAATGTAGTCTAAGGTGAAATAATATTGTTGCAGAAATGATAATGCTCTGTTATAATGAGATAATACCATATTTATCTGAAGTAAAAAATAAATTATAATTATCATTACTATTCATTATAGGCAATATTAATAATTTTTTATTATTAAACAGAATGACATGCAGAAAACTCATGGATATTCTTTATTACACCAATGTGCTTTGAAAACGTGGTCTTCTTAAAAGAGATTTTCATCTTTCAGTTTGCAACTTATGTGAGAGGAATGAATTGGATGGAGTAACAGAACAGAGAATATGACTGCAGGAGAGTTGGGTAGAAGTAGGGAGGAGAGAGAAGATAAAATCTGGATTCTAGGAAGTTTCCTAAATGAGAATTTAGGAACCAGATCAAGATTTAGAGCCGCTGCTTTATTTTTTTCCCCAAAGATTTATTTGTTTATTTTAGAGAGAGAGGGATCACAAGTGGGAAGGACAGAGGGAGAGAGAATCTTCAGCAGACTCCATGCTGAGTGCTGAGTCTGACACGGGGCTCGAGCTCATGACCCTGAGGTCACGACCTGAGCAGAAACCAAGAGTCCATTACTTAACCCAGGCACCCCTCAGAGCCCACTTCTTTAAATGCTTTTACTATATTACCCAGTTTCTAGTTTTTCGTTTGGTTAAACTAAGCCAATACCTTCTAGTAAAATAGTTCCATATTTTAGGATCATCCCTTAGGACTGGAATATCCATGCCATATCAGCTCATATCAAAGAAACTATATTTATGCAAAGACACAGTATCTTCCATAACATCTTATGTGAATAAGCAGATTAAGTAATGCTGCTCACACTTGAGACCAAGAGTTGGCTGCTTAGTCAAGTCAAATCGGATGAGTACAGACAGTGGGATACTTGATAGTGAAATATTGGGAGCATAGTGCAAAATAAGTGAATTCTAGATAATGACAGAAACTGAACTTTTCATGTTGATTTTAAATGTCTAAAATATATTTGTAAACAAAAGATTTAGGCTGGAATAGAACAGCACAACCTGATATTGAGAAAATAGGAGGGTAGAGGTAGGAGAAGGAAAAAGAGAAGAAAAAGAAAAAGAAAAAGAAGAACAAATGGAATAGAAAGGAAAGTCATTTCCTAAGTCATAAATACCCAACATTTCTCAAAATACATTTTTATCTTTCCCTATATTTGTGGCCAAGCCAATTTTTTTCTTTTTTTCTTTTAAAAGATTTTATTTATTTATTTGTCAGAGTGAGAGACCATATGCACACACAGGGGAAGGGGCAGGCAGAGCAGGCAGAGGGAGAAGCAGGCTCCCCACTGAGCAGGGGCCCGATACGGGACTCGATTCCAGGACCCTGGGATCATGACCTGAGCCGAAGGCAGACGCCTAATCGACTGAGCCACCCAGGTGTCCCCAATATTTTTCATACATTATTTCCTGTAAACATCTAGGTAATAAGGTATTAGAAATCTGAAACTTTAGGGGCACCTGGGTGGTTCAGTTGGTTAAGCATCTGCCTTCGGCTCAGGTCATGATCCTAGGATCCTGGGATCAAGCCCCGTGTTGGGCTCCCTGCTGAGAGGGGAACCTGCTTCTCTCTCTCCTCCCTGCTTGTGCTATCTCTCTCTCAAGTAAATAAAATCTTAAAAGGTAAATAAATAAAAAAGAAATCTGAAACTTTAGGTTGCAGACCAAAACACCACAAATTACCTGAGTTGAGAAGTAAATTTTGACACAGAACAAAATAAGATGTGCATAAAGAAGGTAAGGATCAAAAAAACAAAGAAAAACTTTTCATAATGTCTTCATCAATTTCTACTGAGAAGCAACTTGAAGTTGATATCTTAAGACATGTTGCAAAGCATTTTTATAGAGTATTCTTAATAATTGGAGTGGTAGGGCGCCTGGGTGGCTCAGTCGTTAAGCGTCTGCCTTCGGCTCAGGTCATGATCCCAGGGTCCTGGGATCGAGTCCCACATCGCTTCTCCCTCTCCCACTCCCCCTGCTTGTGTTCCCTCTCTTGTTGTCTCTCTCTCTCTCTTGAAAAATAAATAAATAAATAAATAAATAAATAAAATCTTTAAAAAAAATAATAATTGGAGTGGTAAACTATATTGTTAACATAATGCTATATTAATATAACAGTTCGGATTAGGTCAAATTCTACCAATAATTTCCCATTTTTATCAAGTAACAAAAACAGTAACAACAACGCACAAAACATTAGCTAGTGTAGTGACAGATCTCTGTACTCTACAGCTTAGATTTTGGCATCAAGGCACAATAAAACTTGTACCTAATATCAACAGATAGGATATTGTTTCCACCATTCAGAATGGATTTGGTTCTTATCTAGGTGTGACATAAGTTGCAATATTAAATTTCACAATATTCATATGTATTGATATATATAGCAGTGATGTGATGAAGTAATCCCTTGCTGTTACATAAAATAATGTGCATTTATTTATTTTTTGTGTGTATGTACTATTGGTGCTTGAAGGAGCCTAGTTTATTCATTGCCAGATAGATTATGCTCTTTTTGAAAGTAGAGCCAGGCTCTGCTAACAATGTCTACTTAAGAAACTACCGGGTAGAGGTGCCTGGGTGGCTCAGTCATTAAGCGTCTGCCTTCGGCTCAGGTCATGATCTCAGGGTCCTGGGATCGAGCCCCACATCGGGCTCCCTGCTCAGCGGGGAGCCTGCTTCTCCCTCTCCCACTCCCCCTGCTTGTGTTCCCTCTCTCACTGTGCCTCTCTCTGTCAAATAAATAAGTAAAATTTAAAAAAAAAAAAAAAGAAACTACTGGGTAAAAATAATTTTCCCAGTAGTTGTGATGAAAAAAAGATGAATGAGAAATAATCTCTCAAAGAGTTTACACTTTATTCATTCATTTATTCTTCATTCATTCATTCATTCAAACATTCATTCATTTGCTCAATAACATTTTTTGAGCCCCTACTATGAGGCTTGCTGGGGTTTATACACTGAACCAAACATGATCCTTCCATCGGGGAGCTATAGTCTCATTATATTTCCTTTCCCTGGTACTCTAGTAGAAGATGAGCTATTATTTAAGTAAAAGATTCAATGGGAGCTCATAAGAGGGAACCAGATCAAATGTGGGGAGTCAGGAAGGCTCCTTGAATAAAAGGTTTCTAAAAATGAAACCTACAGACAAAACATGAAAAAAAAATTAATTCAACACAATTAGGACTTCTGGGATAAGATGGTACAGACTCACTTTTCCTTGCTTTTCCACTTTAAAATATATCTAATACCCAAGAAATTATCAATAGACAAAAGGACTGAAAGCTAGAAAGAAGACTCACCCCAGACCTGATGACTGGAAAAACAACATGATGAAGTCCCTGAGTTTTCTCTTTACTTTCTGCATAGCCCCGACCCAGTACCAATTAGGCCTGTAGGCCAGCCCTGACAACAGGTTTAAACAACAACAAACATGTCCAAAGAAAGCCTGCTTTCCCTAGCCCAAGAACTGGGAAAGGGGAAGTCCAACAGAGGCCTAGAGTGGAATCCTGGTTCCTGCTCCCCCAGTGAGGCCCTGCAGGCATTCTAACACATTGGTGGCAGCAGAGCCCAGCCATGCAGCCCCAACTCCATACCTGGCCTGCTGAGCAGTCTGATCTAGCAGCTGTGGTAGTGGCAGCTGGAACAGCAGCAAAGCCCCAGGCTTTCCAAGCCACTGGCCCACTAACTTCACTGCCTGTTGGTCCCGTCTGCCTGTAGCAACAATTGCAGCAAAGATGAGAAGGATAATGTATTGTATTTACCTCTATTTTGATTCTTTCTGTTTTCATTTTTCCTTCCTGATGTTCTGAGATTTATTCTTTTATCATTTCCTTTCTGGTAAAGGAACTGTCTTTAGCTCGTTACTTATGATAAGACGGTCTGCTGATGACAGATTCTCTTTTCCTTCTTTATTTCTGCCTTATTCTCAAAGGATTGTTTTCATTGGATTTGGAGTTCAGGGTTGGCAGATTTGGGGTATGTTTTAGCATTGAAAAATGTTGTACCACTTCTTTCTGGCCTCTGTGGTTTCTGATGAGAAATCCTATGTCATTCAAATTGTTTTTCCCCTATAAGGAAGGTATTATTTCTCTCTCTCTTTATCTCTCTCTGTCTCTGTCTCTCTATCTCTCACTGTGTGTCTCTGTCTCTGTTTCTCTCTCTCTTTGTATCTCTTTCTGTCTCTGTCTCTCTCTGCTTTTAAAATTTTTCTTTGTCTTTAGCTTTCAAAAGCTTATCTGCTATGTCTTGGCATGGGTTTCTTTGAGTTTATCTTATTTGAGATCACTCAACTTCTTGAATCTATAGGTGTGTAATTTTTGCTAAATTTAGGAAGTTTTCTGTTTTTTATTTCTTCAACTAATTTTTTAGCCCTGCTCTCCTTCCCTCTTCTGATGACGTAAATAGTAGAATTTTGTTATGGTCCTACCAGTCTCTGTTCATTTTTTTTTCTTTTACTCTATTTTCTCTCTCTTGTTCAGATTGGCTAATTTCTGTTGTCCTGTCTTCAAGTTCATACATTCTTTCCTTTGTCATATACACTCTACTATTGAATCTATATAATGAGTTTTCTATTTCAGTTATTGTACTTTTATGTCCTGAAATTTTCATTGGGTTCTTAATATTTTCTGTTTCAGGAGGTTTTCTATTTTTTAATGTTTTATTTTTTTTAATTTAGTGTGGGTTTTTTAGTCTTTGTCAGATAATTCTCTTTTTTATTTAAAGATTTGTTTATTTATTTGAGAGAGGGAGAGCATGGGTGCACGAGTGAGTGAGGAGCAGACTCTCCACTGAGTGCAGAGCCCAACGCTGCCTGATCTCAGGACCTTGAGATCATGACTTGAGCAGAAACCAAGAGTCCAACACTTAACCAACTGAGCCACCCAGGGACCCTGTCAGATAATTCTAATATCACTGTAATCTCAGTATTGTCTAATGATTTTTTCATTCATGTTGAAATTTTCCTGGTTCTTGGCATGACAAGTGATTTTCAATGGAAACCTATATATGTGAGTACTGCGTTATGAGACTCTGGATCCTGTTTAAACCTCTCAGCTTTCTCTGAAACTGCTCTAGTGGGGAAAGGGGTGGGGAAGTGTTGCTTCACTACTGCCAGGTGAGGGTAAGGAGGGAGGGTCTTCTAATTACTAGGGAGGTGGGAGTCCCCACTAGGTCTTCACTGATTTCTCCCTGGCTTGGAAAAGGAATAATACCTTGTCAGTTCCTTCTTCATGGTGTTGGCGCCCACAGGAGGACAGGAGGGGGCTCATAACCACCTGATGGGGAAGAAAGTCTTGGCCTCCCTATCCCCCTATTCATCTTCTCTGACACCACCCAGTAAGGTGGGGGGGTTGGGGTGCCTTCTTACAGTCTGGTGATTGTGAAAGTCCAGGTTCCCCGTGTGGCTTCTGCCAGAGTGGATAGGGGTGAGGACCACTGTTTTTTTCTGTGCTGTTTGACTAGAATAGAGTGACTGTTGTCTAAATATTTTGTTTTTTATTAGTCTGCCTCTTTCCTGGTCCCTAGCCTAGAGTAAGCAGGCATTTGCTAGAGTTTTTTTTGGATTTTTTGTTATTTTTGTTTTGTTTTAATCTGCTTACTTTGCTGTTTCCAGGTTGCTGCTTGGTTCAATTCCAAGTCTGGAATATATGAAGCAAATAGAAAACTAGGGGAATTCACCACCATGTTGATCCTGTATCCCAAGATCACTATCTGGTCTTTCTTTTTCTACCTTTCAGTCATCTTAAGTTCATTTTATATATAATGTCCAAGGTTCTTAGTTGTATTTAGTGGGAGAAATAGGGAAAAACACATCCAATGCATCTTCCCTGACAACTTTGTTTACCCATATGTATAATTATATATTTTTTAAAGATTTTATTTATTTATTTGTCAGAGAGAGAGAAAGAGAAAGAGCATAAGCAGGGGGAGCGGCAGGCAGAGGGAGAAGCAGGCTCCCACTGAGCAAGGAGCCTATTGGGGGACTCGATCTCAGGACCCTGGGATCATGACCTGACCTGAAGGCAGATGCTTAACCAACCGAGCCACCCAGGTGTCCCCATATGTATAATTTTAAATGTACCATCCATTGAGTGATCTGAGAGCATTTAAACAAAATAAAATTATTCTTTTTATTTAAAGGTTTATTTATTGGGTGCCTGGGTGGCTCAGTTGGTTAAGCGACTGCCTTCGGCTCAGGTCATGATCCTGGAGTCCCGGGATCGAGTCCCTCATCAGGCTCCCTGTTCAGCAGGGAGTCTGCTTCTCCCTCTGACCCTCACCCCTCTCATGCTCTCTCTCTCAAATAAATAAATAAAAAAAAAACTTTAAAAAAAAATAATAAAGGTTTATTTATTTATTAGAGAGAGAGCGTGCAGGGGAGTGAGTGGGGGAGGGGCAAAGGGAGAGAATCTTTAAGCAGATTCCGCACTGAGTGGGAAGCCAGATGCAGGGCTCAATCCCATGAACCATGAGATCATGACCTGAGCTGAAACCAAGAGTTAGACACTTAACCAACTGAGCCACCCAGGCACCCACAAAATAAAATTATCCTAAAAGTATTTTAAATGGCCATCTATTTAAAAATTATATGACCATTGTATTAGATTGAAGCATAGGAAATTGTTGATATTCAATAGTTTCTAACCTATAAAATATCATTTTCATGGGAAAATTATTTGCTACATTGCATTAAAAAATTTGGTGCCCTAGGATGTCACTAGTTATGTCATACCCACTCAAATCAGAGAAAGAAGGGGGTGGGGAGGAAGATACTCATAGATAACTTAAGTGATATCATAATAATCTTGCCAGCAACTCACAAATTAAGACTGTTTTTATGTTTTAATGAGTTAAAACTACTTATGAGGTTTGAGTTGCAAATGTCAGGTATTTCTGTCAAAATCTATGTAGAGTAGACTGTGCTTTGCAAACATCTAGGCGGCACTCATGCAGCATAGACTATGAGGGCATTGTTGATTAGTAAGAAAATTTTCTGGTAAATGACAGCAAAATGTCCTGCCCTAACAAAATTAGTTTATTACAATAGCTTTTCAAAACATGGAAATAAAGTGTCTTAAAAGGGTAACACCTTTTTCTAATGTGAACAGGTGTATCTATAGGCTAGTAAAAACACATAAATATTTTCTTAAATCAACTGGACTCTTGAGGTGCTAAGATAGTTAAACATTGAAGATATTTTTATTAGGTATGAGTGAGGTTCCAGATAATGTTTAAAAGCAGCACCTATCGAGAGGTAGAGAAAGGGCGCTTGTTTAGTTTTCTGGTCTGCACAGACTATATATGTAAGCCACAGGATAGTCTGAGAGCCAGATATGAAACGGAGAACAACATTTTTCCTCCTGCAAGGGAGGACACTCTTTTCACAGGAAGAAGCATTACTTGTTCCTGATAATCCATATCCATCAGTGCATAGGTTAGTATTTCCCAGATTTGGGCAATAAATTTTCAGTGGTTATGGAGCACCTCTACTCATTTTTGAGTTTTAACCTTTCTATATTTCCCTAGATAATTTAAATAAGCTATCTGGGGCTACACCAGATGTCATTTTAAATAAATGGTTGCATATTCATATAACTTTGTTAAATAAACAAATTATCTAACCAGAATCTCAAAGGTCAATAAGTGTTTCTAGATTTTTGGTTCAAACACAACCCACTTAAGGAAACTGCCAGGGTCAAGTGCTAAATGGTAAAAATGTCAGGGAGGAGGTTAGAGGATAGATTCTGGACACATACACACTTTTGACTGGCACACTTCGTAGAGTGGGACAAATTGTTCCCAACTCTTGCCTGGTGGTTACTGTTAGGAATACAAAGCCATTAAATGCAATAGTGACCTCAGCATCAAACCTCACCCAAATAGCCTCCAGTTTCACAGCTTGAATCTCCAACTGCATTGATTCATCTCCATCCCCTGTCTAGATAGTCTTTATAATGAGAGCTTTCTCCCCATGGACTGAACTTGATTTTGACAATCCCACTCTTGGTAATCACAGTGCTTTGAACTCATTCCCAGGCATGAATTTCCACTGACTATTGTCAGTCAATCTGTTCACTTCCAGCTGTTAAAGTTCAGAGTCATTGGACACAATTAAGAAGTAGAGAAAGAATCTTCTTCCATCACATAAATGGTGATGATGTAATTGGAAAAAATCACTCATCTGATTACACACAGTTCTCCAGTTTCATTTGTAAAAGTTTGTCTCTCCAACTACTTTATAAAAACTATAAGGGGAGCAATCAAGTGGTTTTCTTCTTTAAAACTCACAGAGCCTATGCATGTCGCTGGGCATAGTGTTAACAGTTAATTGATGCTTATTGGCTTGACTTAATGAGCTGTTCAGTTATATTTTTTTGAGGTTCATTATTTAAAGGGAATTTATGATTACCCACTTGTGGATTATTATCCTCACTGTGTGTCTACTATGAGAGAAACTACTAGGTACAAGGGATATCAAAGAAGAGTAAGTAAAAGTACCTTGTCTTCAAGCATATTATAGACAAATAGAAGTAATCAGATGCAAGATATAAAGAGAGATGCTTCATGGAAGAGATACAGACACCAAGCTAAAGTAGATAAGAGAAGAAAAATAAAGATTTCTTGCAACTGCACGTTCTTGGAAAGATTCATGGAAGGGATGATTTTTGAACTGGGTTTTTAAAACTGGATATGCGGAAACAGAAGTAATTTA
>NC_138381.1:27043317-27064983 GCF_054177405.1 Leptonychotes weddellii | reverse complement strand
TTGTTATTTAGAAAATGTATGTGCTTATCTCCATCGAATGATTTCTGACATGGCAGAAATTATGTTGGTCAGAGTTCAGAGATCATAGCAGTATATTCTGAAGGCCTTGATTAGCTATAGATTCCAACTAGATGTGAATAAGGATCACATGTCAACTCTAAAATTATTATTTTTAAAATGTAATTTTAGAGACATATTCATTTATTTTGCACATTCAAGAAATAGTTACCGATGGGGCGCCTGGGTGGCTCAGTTGGTTAAGCGACTGCCTTCAGCTCAGGTCATGATCCTGGAGTCCCGGAATTGAGTCCCGCATCGGCTCCCTGCTCAGCGGGGAGTCTGCTTCTCCGAGCTCTGACCCTCCCCCCTCTCATGCTCTCTCTCTCTCTCTCATTCTCTCTCTCAAATAAATAAATAAAATCTTTAAAAAAAAAAAAGTTACCGAGGCCATGCTATGTGCAAGGCATATTGATTTTTTACCCTACTTAAAAAGGCAATCATGAATTAATATATTTCACTATTATTTATTTGAAAAAATGTATGGCAAACAAACTACAATGCTAAGTGTTAAGTATTATAATGGAGATATCTTCAGTAAATTTTTTATAGCACGCAGATGTGGGAGAAATTAATTTTGTATGTGAAAGTCGGGGAAGCTAGAAATAAGAGCATATATTTGAGTTAGATCTTAAAGAACGAAGAGTCATTTAAGAGTGTACCTTGTGGGCAACATGCAGATTAGGGCTTTCTATGGCAGAGGGTAAAGCAGAAGCAAGGCATGGAGTCATGATCATCAGTTTATCATCACAATTTGTAAAGAGCCCTGTGTGGCCAAAGATAAGAAAGTTGGTTGGGACTCAAGATTTTAAAAGGCATGTAGAAACACAGGTCTAGGGCACAGACAAGGTGAGGGTTGGAGATAATGGATCTCAGAATCAGAAACCTAAAGACAGTACTTAGCTTCAATGATATGGATAAAAATGCCCTTGAAAAACTTTTGAACAGCCTGGAAAATCAGCATGCTTAGACACTGATACCACCTCTGCTACTTACTAGCTTTGTGGGCAAGTTACCTACCTTCACTTTCATAAATGAGCATGAGAGAATTAATCCAATTCTTTAGTTTACTAGCTACCTGTGAGATAACCCATGTACTATAGAACAAGCACTGCTATAGAATAGAGCTCAAAAATTCCTATTACTGTTAATATTGAAGAAGGCTAAATGTGGAACCCTAGAGAGCATTAACATTCATGCCAAAATTAATAAAAGAGCAAAAGAGAGAAAGTATTCAAAAAGGTAGAAAGAGCCAATGGGTGAGTAATTTCATAAAGCCTCATGGAAAGAAGAGTTCCAGAATGTGGAAGAACAAGAGGATCACATTCCATTCCACAAGTCCAGAAGGAAGAGCCCTGAAAAGAAAGCCACAGGAGTTGAGAGGTAGCAAGTCTTTGGTGACCCTTAGTTAGAATATTTCCATCTGCATTCTCAGGATGGAAGTTTAATGTATAGTCTTGGAGGTAGCAAGAGGATGAAGTGAAATTATAATAGTTTGTTATTTAAGGTAAATGGACTGTAGGTTAATTAGAGAGTGAGATGGAGGAGATAGTTTTGTTAGAATGTGGATGTCTTAAATGCTACTGTCAAGCAAAAGAAATGACATCCATGGAGGAGAAAAAATTAATGAATAAGATGAGGTATTTATTAGAAAATGTCCCAAAGAAGTTTTTAAAAATAGGATCAAAGGCACAAGTAGAGATATTCTCTATGAAAAAAAAAAAAGGGAAGCCTTCTTGATTCGGACAGGAAGAATTTATAAAAATACGGATTTGAGATAGGGGAGGAGATGTAAATGCCCGACTCCCAATAGCTCCTATTTCCTGGGAAGTTGAAGTCCGGGTGACTAAAATGAGAGATTTATTAACAGAAATCTGGAAGGGAGTGGAAAGGCTTGAAAGTACTTAGAGAGGAAAGGTTGTGAGTTCAGAATAAGTCAATGTTTTTCATAGCATTTATGAAGAATCACATAATATTGGAATATATTTTTAAAAAGTCCATCATAATGGATAAGTGGTTTTCTCTGGAAGGGCTGGGCGGTCCACTCATATGAAGATAGAAAGCTAACAACTGACTTGACCCAAGTGGGCAAAGAATTGACCCCTCTGAGTGTTTTCAAAGTGTTTGAGTTTCAGCCTAGGGAAAGGAGATATAAATAGCTTGAAAGGATTAAAGAATGTAAGATAGTTTATGTCCTCAGGAAGGTTTTACTCTAGAAGAAAAAACTGTGACGTAAGTAAAGACAATATAATATAAAGAGTATATAACAACTACTATAAAAAAGTGATAAAACAAGTGTTATAAGGGCTTAGAAAAAAATGGAATAAACTAGGGGAATTAGAAAAGTTTATATCACGAAAATGACATTGATAGACCTTTAGGAAGATTTAAGAGAACAACCATGTTCTTGCTATTAGCTAAAAGTGTTGTTATTTCAAATTTACATTATTTTTCTATTCTTGACCAGTATTAGGATTTAGGAAAAATCACCTTCCATAAAATCAGGCACTCAAATAGGTCCCTAGAGAGAACCTGACTATTAGGCAGTGTGATGAATCTTCTGAAGAATGATTGGTCATAGCATAGATACCTCTGTTCTGATGACAACTGAAAGCCAGGATCAACCTTAAGACTGGAAACAAGCATTTGAGTATTAGTGACTCAATAGGATCAGAGCTTTGAAAATGGAAAGAGAACATCATCTACTCTTGAATACCAGAGAGGAATGATAGGATATGGGCAAGATGACAGGAAAACACCTTCTCTCAAAGCCACATGGCCTTCAACAAAACTAAGTAGAGATTTTTGAAGCTGACTTTTCACCAGTCAACCTTCAAAACAGGACATATGCTGCAGGTAAAAGCCAAGTGGAAAGAAATGAGTAAGAGCAAAGAAGACAGTTTTCAATACTCGGAGACAGAGAGACATCCAGCATGGGAAGGAACTGGAGGTCAGTGCAGCATAGTAAGAAGCTAAAGGGAGGAGGAAATGTGCTTTTTTTATTCCTAAAATAAAGGACCAAAGCAAGACATAAAATATTAGAGTAACCATAGAATACAATTAACAAGCAATCCAAAGACAGAGGAATTGATCTGAGATGTCTATACCAGAAATAGTCTTAAAGACACTCTGGAAAGAGGTGAGAATCCTACCAGTCTTACACTGACACCAAGTAAAACCTATCTTGGGTCACCATTTGGGTACCTTACCCTCGTATTCTGTGTAGATAAGTTGAATAAACACTAAACTTGGGAAACTTGCATGGGAATATTTAAGAAAATGAACAGAGAAAGGAATAAAGAAAAAAAGACTTAGCACTGCTAATGTTTTAGTAAGTATTATTTAATATTTATAGCAACTTTCAGCAGTTGTTCTATCTTTACATATGAAAGATGCTTTCAGGAGCATTTCTAACAAAAACTTCTTTCAAAACTGTGAAGATTTATCCTTCTCCAAGATAAGCACACAGTGCACCCACTGAGGTGGCACTGGTGGATTGATAAACCATAAACACATAGTGGCATAATTCAGGGAAAAACTAAAACCATTTGGATTAAAGCTAAGAGTGGGGGAGAGAAGGTGCAGAAAGATCATGCAAAAGTCATCAGACCCATTTGAAAAAAATACTAACTCGTTCCATTTCTTAAAGGAATCAGAGATGACTCATGAAACACCAACTCATCTATGGAGAAGTGGTGGAATCCACTGTCTTCTTGAGAAGAGAGGTATGGCTCAGTCCTTCCGTGTAGCATTCCAGAACATAATTATAAAATATTAGATGAATTCTAAACCACTAGAAGTAAAAGCCATAAAAATAAATCCTTCCCAAATTCCTTTGGTTTCCTGTAAAGACACTAAATGCTAAGAAAGTTTGGCTCAAATGTATGCGGGATTTTCTCAGTCATGACTCCTCATTCTTTCCAGTTCCTGAAATCTAAGCCAATGCTGTGTCCCTGAAGGTCACTCAGGACACGTTTTCATCACAATGTCACTACAGAGGAAAACAACATTGAGGGCAGCTTTTTAATGTTTTTCAGGTCTCTGCTGTGTTTGCCCCACACAAGAAAGGCGATGAAAATCTTTTGAGAGATAAGATATAAAGGGAAATGGTTTATTAATAATTAAAGCCAGTTGGCAAACTACCCACTCGGACTGCCTCCTATGGATGTGAATGACATTCAGGTTTTCTCAAGTCCAAATGCCGTTAATGCAGTAGTGTTCTGAAAGATCCTCCCATGGGTTTTCATCTTCGTACTGAATCCATCACTATTCCCCACACATATGATAGTCATACTCAACAATGACTCTGGTCCTATGGAGTAAGTCTGAGTAGTTAAAATCTTACTCTTTGGAAGCTAGCCAGCCTGCGTTCAAATACTGTGAATTGGGGCTATTGTTAGCCCAAAGGAAGGTCGAGAAGATTAAATGAAATGATGCCAGTACAGTGCTTGGGAAATAGTAAGTTGTGGTGATTGTTGTGCATTAACTATTATTGTAATTATACTTTCTACCAAGTGGGATTTTTCTTTTATTCCAACCTATCTGTGTCTTACTAGGCCTTCAGTGTACAGCTTAGGCCCACTCTTCACCAATTATTTCACTACTTATTATATTCACACTCTAACTTACACACTTTATGACTCTATGTAATTTTAACATCTGATAATATGTTATCCATAAGTCATTTTATTAAAATATTTCCTTTCCTGTAACTAGGTAATTAATGAATTTTAGGCAAGGTTTATGACTTTGTATTATATATATTTGGATTGCTCTTACAACTTTGCCATGTGGAAGGCACATCATCTCTATTTAATAAATATGAGCTGATTTAATATATTAGTCTTTCATCTACAAAATGATTACTCTTCATTGGCATTGCTAAGAATAGTTAATTAAAAAGATTTTTTTTCCAACTCTCATAAATTCAGAGTATGTCAGGGCATCTTGCTGTTGGAATCATTGAAAAGTTTGTTTCCTTTTTAAGAAATGAAATTCTCTCTTAATAGATTGTAGATGTCTATATTATCCCAGTGACATTAACAAAGGCAACTAAGTCACTGTTCTTGTGATTTTCACGGAATGAACCAGAAGTATGGGAGAAGTGTGTGTGTGTGGGGGGGAGGGGGCTATATGAGCCCTAGAAGGTAATGCCATTCATGTGCAAAAATTGTCAAGGAATTTCTGCCTAATAAAGTGCTAAAGATAGATACTCATATATCTCCTCTATTAAAGATCAGTGTACTTAGGAAGTAATTAGGGGAAATTGTGTCAAAACCTTACTGACACCCCTAATTTGGAGATAAATGAAATGATGCCAATAAAGTGCTTAGGGAAGCAGACATAGGATTATCCCAGTCAGAAAACCTGCTAGGAAACTAGACTTCCTTTGAAATGATGCTAACAATGAACAGAAAGTTCTACCTTTGTAGAAGTGCTTCTTTTCAGAGGGAATAATCATCAAAGAGAAGACAGAGAGAAAACCAAGTCAGCAAGGCAAGGCCTCTTCTGTCATGAGCTGATGTCAGCATTGGCTAAGAAACTAGGACTGGAATGCACGTCTCTTAGGAATCCACTCCATTGAGCATATGGGTGCACCAAAAAGTTGGCTGGCATAGTGATGGGACTTTGTTGGAACAATCACTCCTCTCAGAAAAATATAGAAAAATAAAAATGACTATGAAAAAATACAATCTAAGGAAAAACTTCTGTAAAGATTTGGAAAATAGTCAATTTGGTATTTTCTAAAGAAAGCAGAATAAAATTACAGAATATATGTTTATAAAATAATTCAAGAGGGTAAAGTAACTAAGAGAGAAGAGTAAGCGATCATAACGGAGAAATAATCTCAGGTTATGAAGGACTGCATAGAAATAAAATCTTATTTTCCAAATTGAGAAGCAGTGAAGGACAACTAATATAGAACAACTTGCAGTTCTGTCATAAGATAATCATGAATATGATTAGAGAGGAGATAAGATATGTGAAGGGTAGAAGCAGGATCTCCTATAACTTATAAGAACCTCAGAATGACACACCTAAACCGATAAAATTGAAGCAACGATGAAAGACTTGCACAAGCAAGAATCTTCAGGTGGAAGAAATGCTTGTGTCTGAGTCTGCCAATCCAAGAAATATTAAATAATTATTAATATTTATATATAATAATATTTATTATATATAATATATAATATATAATAATAATTATTAAATATTAAATAAGAGAGAAATACCAGAATGCAAGCTTTATTTTATTTTGAATTTGAAAATGAAAAGAAAATCATATAAAGCCAGTAGTGAAATACTTAAAGCAAATGATAATCATCATTGTTGTCATCATCATCATCATCATCAATATCAATAATAACCATTAATAAAGGCTGGATTCAGATATTTTATTGTGCCACTACCAAAAAATAAGTAACATAAAGTCATGTGTTTTCAAGGGAAGTGGTTATGACCAAAACATTCCATAGTTGGCAATGTCGTTCAAATATGAGAAAATAAGATGTTCTTAAGCATTCAGAATTACAAAAGATGTCATATATATGCTCCCTACTGGAACGAATCATGAGAAGATATAATTTAGCACTCTGTAAAATGAAGAAAAACAAAGAACTCATGAAAGAAGGAGCATTATATATCAACTGCAGAGTTGATGATAAATAGTAGCCCCTAAGGGAATATGCCAAAATTTATCCTGGAAATCAAATTCCTGCTGTATAATAATTTAATATTTTTATTTTAGCTCTGAAACCCCAGGTAATATGAACAAGAACTGGAAGTGGAATGATAGGGGAAAAAAGGAGAAATATAATAATCCTGAGCTGGCTAAAGAGTTAAACACCAGAATGTCTAACTGTGGTGGCATATATTGGGAATATGCCAGTTCTTCTCCAGTTGATATAGTCTATTAAGGCAATTCAAATCAAAAATACCTACAATGAGAATATGAAAGCAGTTTTGAAACATAAATGCATTGAGGAGGATCTTGTCTTATGAAATGTTACAAGAAAATACAAAACTTTGATAATTAAAACTGATGGGCACTGGCACATATAAATGAAAAAGATCATTTTAAAAGTGCAGAAAGCACAGTAATAGTTTAGCGTAAATTTCCCTTGCTCATTAAAAAAATAATGGATCATTCAAAATTAAATATTGGGTCAACTGTCAGCATTTGCGGTTAAAAAAAGAAACTCTAAAACAAAACAAAAAAACCAGAAAGCGTTATAGTACTATCTCATAATGTATCATAAAATACATTCTGTATAAAAAATATGAAAAACCATAAACATGATTGTAGAAAATATTGGTAAGGATTTCTACTATTTTGTTGTAGGTACCTTTCCACGTATGACCAAAAGCAAAATTATGGAGAAATTAATTGCCAAACTTGACAAGAGAAAAATTAAAAGCAAGATTAAAAGACAAATAATAGCAAATTAGGGGTATCCTAATTTCTACGTATATCCCTGAGGAAATAATAATATTCTTAATAGATCAATAGCGCTTAATCAAAAACAACAATGAAACAAAAGAATAAATTGACCACTCTTCTTCATTAGTGGGCCCCTCTCTGTCTCTCTAGATAAATTCTGTGTAGCATTCCAGCCTTCTACATCTTTCAACACCCTGTGATTATGTACTCTGTCCCCAATAAACTGTAAGCTTATTGTAGGCATTGTGGTCCTTTCACATCTTGTTTACCTGTACATACTAAATCCTTAGCACAGGGTCTGATGCATATATTAATACATGTTGGTATTACTGTTGAAGACCATAAATAAGAATTCACCAATCAGTACATAAGGCTGATGATTAAATAAATGAAAAGTTATATTTCAGTAGAAATCAAAATGCATGTTAAAAATATTATTAAGATTATAAGTGACAATGCTCACAACTGGCAAAGATACAGTAAATAAATGAGCACTCTCTTACCATTAATAGGAATAAAAATTAGTGCAACTTTTTCTAGATGATAGCTGTAAATGTGTATCGAAAGACTTATGTGCATACTCTGACCCAGTAATTGTATTTGTAGGAACATTTCTGAAGAAACTAATCATGATAATATTTTGGGATTTTCTTACTAAGGTGTTTACATCATCACAACATTGTTTTTAATGAAGAAAAAGTGAACATAATTTAAATGTTCAACCTTAGGTTATTGGTTAAATCAAATGAGAGATATTAATGTAACAGAATAATTCAGTTTTCAATGTGAGTTTGTAGAAGACTATTTAATGACATGTAATGTTTTTCATGAATTTTTTTTAAAATGTGGATGATACCATATAATGGGCTAAATCTTATTATCCAACAAAAATGCGTAAGTAACAACTTTAATGTAATGATGAAAATGTCTGCAAATGGCCTGGTATGATAATAAAAGTAAGGTACAAAAAAGACCCGTAGGCCCCTAATTGAAACAAATGGCACTGAACTGGCACGTCCTGTATATTTTTTTTTAAGCATATTTTATGTCCTTTAGGATAGTTGTTTCTGTTAGGTAAGTTGAGCATTTCCCTTGCATTTTTAATTTGAACAATTGATTTAGTTAGAAGGAAAAAGCAACTCATGTTTAAATAATGAATTCTGGGTAAATCTTTTCCAAGAGGAGGCTCATCATCAGGCCAGGGCTAGAAAGTTGTTTCTTTCAAGCTGATGAGCAAGAGAGTGTTTCAGAATGTTTGGTTTGGAGATCCAGCATTAATAGGACCTGAGTACCCCACAAGAAAAATGCTTAGGGAAAGCCCAGGGAGAGGGAAGAGGATTTATTTATTTACTTTTCTTTCTTAGTTACTTATAGCCATCAATATTTCTGTTTGTGTTTTCTAGCCTCTGATCTAGATTTTGTTTTGTTTTTCAAGTGACAGTCTGTGTTCTTTAGCAAGGATACGAGGAAGTAACTTACATCATTATTTGCTAAAATGCACAGATTTCGCCAACATACCCCCTTCTTCCTCTCCTAGCAAATCCCGTCCGCCACCACCCAATAAAATCATCTTTCAAAGCTTGTGGTTGTTACCATCTTCTTTTAAACACACATATCAGAGAAAGATCACTGGAGATTCACATTATTCTAAACAATTTATGAGGAAGTCTATCTGACTGTATTTCCCAATGGAAAGGATTAGGCCATTTTTATAAATGATTTATCATTATTTTTTTCTTTAGGCACCAGCAGATGAGACAGAAAAATCAAACTTGATTAAGGAAAAGTAATTAATTTTTTTCCTTAAAGCATATATGTATATATATTTAATACACTATTGCATTTTGTAAGTGCATTTTTAAGTTTTTGTATTCTATGTACATATGTATGAGTACGGATGGGTGACATTCACTTTAAAAAACTTTATTTTCACTCATCTCATATTTGAAGATGTGACTATAAAAGGTACTAAATGGAAAATAGGAAAGCATGCCAACAACCAAGTTGATGGGAAACATCTGAAAGAAATTAGACACATTTTCAGAGTACTTTTCCATTCCATCCCTGTGCCCCTGGCTAGTATGTTCTTTGTGCACTGGATTCCAGCTTGGGAGAAGCTGCCAAACATGCAGGATCAGTGCATCGGCCTCATGTCTCCTTCATTGATCAGACGCAGCCAAGGAGGGACGTGGGCCAAGCCCCCTGCCATGACTGCATGTGCCACTGATTCTAATGAGTGTGTATGTAAATACACACATACACACACACATGCACACACCTTTTTGCCTTCTTTTTGTAAGGGGACAGGTGAGGGAGGGAGAGAGGTTATTAAGATTTTCAAGAGGTAAACACTCTTAAATCAATCACAGGATGTAACTACATGACTTGCTAAATCACAGCAACAGCAAATGCCTATAGACTAAGTTTGTCTTGGGACAGGCTGTACATTTTGTTTCAGTGTTTTCCTCCCTCCACTGCCCACCTTCAGCAGTCACTCCTGCCACTTTGTTAGGCCACCTAACCTGACTCCCATTAAAATGAGATATTGCTCACTTAAATACTGGTAAAACTTGCTTCTCTGAGGTGTTTGCAGTCAGTCTAGAAGGGTTCTGTACCTGCTTTTTGCCAACCTGCTCTCAGATCTTGGATTCCTAACTTTCTCCTGTTCTGCTCTTCATGGCAGAGCACAGACCCTTGTAAATTCTCTTTCCTGGACATCCTTTCCAACTTGCTTCCGGTTCCTTTGGCCCTGGGTAGCACTGTGTGGTAGGAAAAGGGGGTCGGAAAAGGGGGAAACAAAGGTGTTTATTCTCTGTTTTTGACTGTTGGTGGCCTCAGGGAGTTGCTGTGACTCCTTTGTGACCCCAGCTCTCAGGGCAGCACCTCATGGCTTTCACCTCTTTTGGGTGGCTCTGGCTTCTAGGATCTGGTAATCTTCCCCCTTCCATTGCCCCATCAAACCTATTGGTACTGGTGGTATCTTACTCTTGCTAATCTCTGGGTCACCCTATCATCTCCTATTTACCCTTTCAGCTATCATAAATCCCTTATAATTAATCCCCCATGTTAACTTCCTGTATTTACCTGGGGTGGATTTTTTTTTTCCTTACTTGACCCTGATTGACACAAAGGAAGGAATGCCAAGTGGCAGGAGTGTGAAGGAGTCCTCTTGCATTGGACGATTTGGGACTATCTTCTTTACTTCATTACAGTACTCCCTAACACCACCAAGATTTCTCACCACTTGTTCCATTCCATTTTCCTCATCCCACATGGTTTCCTTGCTTAATATCTCCACTTCAATGAGATATTTGGGAACATGAGATTTGAATCAGGCAATTTCCTAGCTGCATAACCTGGGCAAATTAATCCAGGTGTCAGTTTTCTGCCTTCAAAATGGTATATTACCCATTCTGATGAACTCCACTGAGATAATAGATGTGCCATCACTTTGTAAACTCTACAACTCTATTTAGTAATGAGGTATATAAGGTACTTTACAAATCTGTCCAAATATGTATATTAGAATATTTCATATATTTAGCAGGGATGTTTTAATAAGTACTATTTCCTTTTTTTTTAAGATTTTATTTATTTATTAGACAGAGAGCACGAGCAGGGGGGAGGGGCACAAGGAGAGGGAGGAACAGAGTCCCTGCTGAGCAGCGAGCCAGATGTGGGGCTCAATCCCAGGACCCTGAGATCTTGACCTGAGCCGAAGGCAGATGCTTAACTGACTGAGCCAGCCAGGTACCCCAGTACTATTACTATTTCTTTCTAAGGGGACTGACTCCTCAAGTATACCAAAGGTGATGGTTATAATTAGGTTACCAAGATAGGGGGGAGAAAAAAACAAAAAAACAAGGTATTTGAAGAACATTTGGGAGAGGTTTGGTGCCTGACTTGGGCCTTAAGTAACTCAAAGTAGATAAGTAATCTACTCAATCCATAAACATGCTGCATTTTACTAAATGAATACCAAAAATATTCATTGTTAGCTCAATAGAGGACTCTGGGTTATTTTCAGTATACTTTGAACTTGGAAGGTTTTGTTTGGCTGGATAGTATATCAAGAACCCTGAACTAAAGTAAACAAGATCACATGTTTCTGAGGGACTTTATACCTCTTTAGAAAACACAAGTGGTTAAGCCAAATTCATAAACATGACCGTATATGCAATGAAAAGAACCTTGGAATGGAAGACAGAAAAGTGATCGTCCATTGTATAAGTCAGCTAATGTTGCAATAATGGCTTGGAAGAAAGCATCCCCAGGTTCAGTGGCTTATAGTATTTTTTCTCATTCTCAAGTCTGCGGTTGCCTAGAGCCCAGCTTGGTTTGTCTCTAGGCTGGGGGTTGGGTTCAGCTCTCTTCTCAGGTCTTTTCATCATTCTTCTTGGGCCAGTGGTTAATCCCTGTTGGTACTGTTGAAAAATGATAGAAGTGCAAGAGGGCGAAGAGAAATATGTGATACCTATAGACATTTTGGCCCAGAAGAGTCAGACTAACACTTCAGCTTTGTTAAGCTTAACATGGATGAAACAGGGGGATACACTTTGCTCACTCTAGTGGGTGACATCATGCAGTCTCATGACAGAGAACATAGAAGTGTAATTCTAACAAAGGAAGAGCATGAAGACATATGAACAAAAATTCAAACTACCACACTTTGTATAGATTTAAATCTATCAGCAACTATACAGTGGATTTCAGTAAAGTTGGACCTTCTTTCTTATGTAAAAATAAGAGGAAATTGTATTTGCTCAAGTCTAATGTCCTGTCCAATTCTTCATTAATTTAGAATGTGTGACAAATTCGTTCCTATGATTTTGAAACCTTCATATTATATAACAATGAAGGTTTTTACTCATGAAATGAATGAAATTAATAGGATTGCACTGGGAGAATTTAACTGGTTCAGAGAACAAGCATTTTAAAGAATTTTTTTTATCATAAGTGTATATGACTAGATGATATTAATTACACATGAATCATTTTCATGTGACTACTAATAGAGTCTTGAAAAAAACCATTTACTTAGAAACATTTGTTATCCAACTAATTTGGTTTATTACGTATAGACTATATTTTGATTAATTAGACATGCCATTATTTCAGATGGCACACCAATTTGTTCCCATTTTCAAGGGCTGATAGTACAAAAATTTCTGTTTGTTCTTCTCAGCAGACAGCCATGCCTGGCACAATACCCAGAGCCTTGAATGAGATCAGGGCATCTGGTTTCCAGTTCTGGCTCTGCCACCAAATAGCCACGTGACTGGACAAATGGTTTTGTGCATTTCTTCCTCTGCAAAATGAGGAGGAGTCACAGCTGAACCACTTCACTAAGAGGATTAGAGACATGATCAAAGGAGATTCCATGGGGGCACCTGGGTGGCTCATTCGTTAAGTATCTGCCTTTGTCTCCGGTTATGATTCCAGGGTCCTAGGATCGAGCCCCGCATCAGGCTCCCTGCTCAGCGGGAAGCCTCCTTCTCCCTCTCCCACTCCTGCTTGTGTTCCCTCTCTCGCTGTGTCTCTCTCTGTCAAATAAATAAATAAAATCTTTAAAAAAAAAAAGGGGGGGATTCCATGTATAAAAGTACTTTGACAAACAGCACTTGAGCACATTGAAGTTTTATCATGAGGGCATGTTTTAATTGGTTTTACTATTATTTGGGTATAGTAAGGCCAATAGAGCAAGATATAACTGCTATTAAAAAAAAGTAGTTGATTATACTCACAGATCTCAGGAGAGGGAGTACATGTCACACCATAAGCGGGGGCGGGGGGGCAGTGTGGGAAGCACACGGGGAATCACTGGAGTTGGTCATGAAGCAGAAGAAAGAGTTGAACTGTAGGCAAGCTCCTTTATTATGGTTTCCATGAGAAGGAATGGGCTAGGTAAAGAATGCAGATTTAGGATTGGCTAGTTTGAATAATTTCAGCAGGCTCTGGGGCATAGGGCTGTCCCTAGTTGTCTGGCATCTAGACCTGGGGTAATTAGGGCAAGTATATAATGCACCAAGATGTGAGAGCCTTATAATACTAGTTAGGGGTATAGACTCTGTACTGGATGGTTTGTATTTAAAAGTGCACCCCAAGGGGCACCTGGCTGGCTCAGTTGATTGAGCATCAGCCTTTGGCTCAGGTCATGATCTCAGGGTCCTGGGATTGGGTCCCATGTTAGGTTCCCTGCTTTGTGGAGAGTCTGCTTCTCTCTCTCCCTCTGCCCCTCGTCCTGCCCCCCCCCCATGCACACTCTCACTGTCTCTCAAATAAATAAATAAATAAATATATATATATATATATATATATATATTTTTTTTTAAAGTGCACCCTGAGAGAAGGACTCTCCCTGAGAAGTGGAGATAGTGAGGGAAGCAAGAGGTCAAAGCAAGGCAACTCAGATGTATTAACACGTCATACAGAACAAAATGTGTCCATTATAGGCATGCAGGGCAGATGTTAAAGCATCAGGTTTGCAGAAGTTAGAAACATGGTTAATACAGGGCATCATTGTTGTATCTTCTTACAGTAATCACCCAGGGCATTCAACTTGTTTGTATGGTTGGGGACATGGGAATTATGTCACTCTAACCTATATCTTCACAGGGCTTCTCCAGCTATCTAATAACTGTTCTTAAAAGGCATTTGCCCACCAATACATCTGATAACTGGCAATGAGTAATTATCTGAACATAATTTCTAAAATGGAGCTATAATTTTTATCTTAGATGCATAAGAATAACTTTAAAAGCTGGAGAGAAAACCCTTCATAATAATATCTTTTCCACAGAGAAGCCCTTCTGTGGAAATGGCACAAAAAATTCCACAGATGAAAAGCAAAGCTGTGTCAGTGAGCCCAAAGCATGAACTGGGGAAAAGCAGGGGTCTAGAATCTAGCTCATGTGTAGCCGTAACAGGGCAAAGTAATTTAGTAAATACTGATTGCATTACTCATATCTTAAAAAACCTTTTGTAGTTGTCTTTGCCTCACAATACATTCCAAACAACATAAAATAATACAGAACACATTTTTTTTTTATAGAAGACATTTTGTAACCTCCCCAACCACCATACCAGTTTACCAATTCAGCCCATTATTTGCCTTACATTTCAGATTTCAGCCATGAAGAATTTTAACATGACTTTGTAGTTCCCTGAAAATGCCATGTTCTCTCCTGACATTTGCTTCCTGAGAATTGCAATGAACTTTTTTCTGTTCTTCTGCTCCCAGCTCAACTTAGAATCCTACTGATTCCCCGGGCCTGAGCTTAGATGTTTCTTCTATGACAAGCCGTTTTTGACCTTCCATTTTACACTTGGGCTTGATGTATGATCTAATGGGCTAGACATAGTACATCTATGGACTGAGGTTTAATTGCCTGCTTAACAAATCTCTTTCCCCAAATAGTCTGAAAGTTCCATGAGAATAAATTCTGTTTTTAATCACTGTTTAGTACCAAATATCAAAACCTTGAATCTGGCACTGTGGGAGTACTAAATAGTGTCACTCACTCCAGAAAAACTTGCTGGATCCTGGAGCGAAGCTAAATACCTCTGTTTGGTATTCTTAAATTTCCTAGTTATCTCTCATTAAATACATTTTAGTGCTACTGTTTTTGCAGGTGTCTCCTCCATTATACGTTAAGTTTTATAAGGATAGAAACTATGAATCATTCATCTTTGTGTCTCTAATTTCAAACACAGTGGTACAATTTAGAAATTGTATCTCTTATGACTGTTATTATCATTATTATGGTAAATGTTTTTGAATAGATGGATGAATAAATGAATAAACAAATGTATAATAGGACATGATAGAATCTGAAGCAGGAATAATAATGGGGGACAGACTCTGAAATACATGTAATGCCTAATTCTCATAGGGTATTTTTCCCCCCAAGTATCAAGATAAAATGAAATTGTTCAGAAAATCACCAAAAGTGAATAAGATAAACAAGGCATTATTATAAAAACCACTAGGATAAAGTGAAAGTGAGAGAATATGATTTCTTTCAGTATTCACTGTACCTCACAATTTAGATTGTTCCCGTTGATAAAATTACAGAAGTTTAATCACTATCATTTTTTTGAAAGATGTTTATGTTTATTGATTATCTTTCCTGCAATGACCAGAAAACCAAGGCAGTGATGTCTACAGCCATCATGAGAACAAGATTTCTGATATATAGGAGGGATCATGTATATCACTTGATGGCTGGAGGCTGGTTTTCACAATGAAATAAAAAACACAGATTTCCAAAGGACTGGATTACAAGAGTGTTCAACTTTATCCAATAGCTTCATGCAAAAGAACTGATGAGATTCCAGGAGGAATGTTTTCTACTACTTCTCCAAAGGGATAAACTGTGGCCAACTGAGCTGAAGTCAGATTTCTTCCCAAAGAGGGAAAACTCATTTGTTGTATGTCAAATATCCAGCAAAAAGTACATATATGTGGGAAAATAACTCACAGACTAAAAATTACAGTGAAGAGTAAATGGCTAATTTTTAAAACATTTCTCAAAGCAAATTTGATAAAGAAGGGAGAGAGCCCACCCACTTGCCAGGTGCTCTCCTAGAACCAAGAGCTTCACGCTTTGATGCTTAAACTTCACTGTTGGATGAGAGCATACCAGGAAGATCTTGCCAAAAACTCTTCCTCTTCTCACTGAGAACTCCTGCCACCTCCCTGTTGTCCATGATGCCCACCTGGCAGCTCTTCACTGTCCTGCAGTCACGACTCAAGATAGGGCTATGGCATGTGCAACCAGCTGTGTGGGGCTTTCAGGACGGGATGAGGTGGTGCATTGAGGATATGGCAGAATAAGAAAAAAATAAAGAAAAAGGAAGTTACCCAATGTAATAAAATTTGCAATATTTTTTTTTTAAAGATTTTATTTATTTATTTATTTGACAGACAGAGACACAGCAAGAGAGGAAACACAAGCAGGGGGAGTGGGAGAGGGAGAAGCAGGCTTCTCGCTGAGCAGGGAGCCTGATGTGGGGCTCGATCCCAGGACCCTGGGATCATGACCTGAGCCAAAGGCAGCCGCTTAACGACTGAGCCACCCAGGCGCCCCTAAAATTTGCAATATTTTTAAAGACTGTTCTTTTGGCCACCTTAAATTTCAAGGCAGGGAAAAGGAAGGCACATTTCAGTTTTTCCTTTCATTACCTCAGGGTATTAACCTACTTTGAACTCAGTCTATCAGATGAACTGGTCCCACACCCAAGAGGCATTATTATCACCCAGTTCAAAAGTGTTCAACATATGTCCAGCGTCAAAAACCCAAACTGACTTTATGTTCCTCATTTCAAGTAAACGTTTAAAGAAATCTAATCAAGACACATGCCTGTGTCAGGGGCTAGGGAATGCACCATTAAATGTACCATTGAGTTGTGTGCAGAGCTTGTAAGACTCCACAAACTCGTTTTAATTTTACACAGACAAATTGAAAGACCCAGTATCTTCATTAGGGTTCAGCTCCCATTTAAAAGCTACAGCAACAACAACGCACGATGTCATGATGGAAAACAGAAGCTGCATCTTCAAATCACATCCATATTGGCATTTCACAACTGTAGCCTGATTGTATTTTTAATTAATTCTCGAAATGCACAGTAAGCCAAAGGGACAATTTGAGAAGAGTATTTGTTATTTAATTAGTAAATTAAGTTTTTTTGTTTTTTGGGTTTTTTTTATCTCACATGTTTCTCTATTAGTATGTACTGTAGGCCAAAATCTCACACCAGCTGGCTATTTTCAGGATAAATGGCTTTGCTTATTTCTTTGATTTATCAAGCCAGTAACTTTTCAGAAAGAGGTTGAGCTTGGGTGATAGGAAGGCAACGGAATAAGATCGGAACAGAATGCTTGTCGTGGAGAATCTTATAGTTCAGGGAAGGAAGGAGGAGGAGGAAATTTCTATTTCAAGATGCTACTCTGACATCAACAGCATAGAATAATATAGCTTGAGGAGTTTTAGGGCTTATCTAGTCCAACACCGCTCTTCTTAGAATAAAGTTTTAGGGTTGAATGAAGTTAAATGACACATAGGAAGTTGTGCACCTAGTTATTAAGTAGAATGGCCTGATATCCAGGCCTCCTGACTCCAAATGTAAAGTTTTTCAGATGTCCATGTATTCATGAAAAAGTGTACAAGTGTTAATTGTAAGGGTGTAGATTAAGGCATGTGGAGTACATGTGAGGAGGACTTTATGATTTGAACTACTATGTTAAAATCTCAGAATACTGAGATTTAACTGGATTCAGTTTCGCTCTAATGTGTTACCAATTAATAATTCATATCTTTAAATGAAGAATTAGTCAGCTTGTTTCATTTCACATTCTGGGAGCAGTTTTGTCATTTTGGAGCAAGGTTCCATGAATGTTTCTTAATATAATACTAGGATATGTCAGCTCAGTCTTAACTCATTTGTGCAGTGTCTCTATTTTCTTCTTAATTAAATACAGAAACTGCTGATTTGGGGACGAAAATAGAATCTGATGAAGTCTGAGTTTCTTCCCAGAAAATATTTTGTCTTTGCCTCCAGATGTCAAAAGTAACACATTACTACAACCCAGATGGGGGAAGGGACAAACAGCTGCCTCTTGCCCTTCCAAGAAGGCAACCTAGGGCTGGAGAAGATCACTGGTTACCCTCCTGTTGGTCCCAGATACAGAGGCTAATAAGGATAAAATGGCTCCAGCCAAGTTGTTGCCTGAGCTATCCTTACCTTGCATGAGAATGGGTGAGGAATAATAAAAGAGTTGAATATTATTTAATCAATTAAGCAAGTATTAATGACTACAACTACTCAAAAAGCTTGGTAGACTAAATATAAGATAGTTTTCCCTAGGATAGTATAATTAGTTTGGGGTCAAGAATTCATATATGCATAAAATATTCAATAAAATAATTTTAAAAATATGTACTAAATGTCTAATGAGAAGGATATGATATAAGGGCACAAGAATGGAGAATATTAGCAGGTTATATAACTAGAAGGCCATGTGGGGACAAGCAAGGTCAGGCTTTGCAAGCTGTTTCATTCTTACCACCAGCAGAAATGGGAGTCTTGTTATTTCTGTCCTTGCTGCCTGCTCTGAATTTTGACTGAATGCCTCCTTATGATCTGTGCAAGTTTATCATCTATGTCTTTACTTGTAGAGGCCTCCAGCTTCTTTAGATTCACTTGGAGATGACTGTTCAGCCAACTGGAGTCATCTGTATTCTAGGGTCGTATCTTCTCTAAATTCACGCCCTGATTCCCGTCCTGCAGCTCTAACTAGTGTCCAGGTCATCTCCACTCTGACTTATCCCACTGATGAGCCAATGATACCCATGTAGAAGCTAGTACTGACTATTAGTGAGGTGCAAAGATAACTGCTTTTGTTGCTTTCAAGTTCCTGCAGAAGCTGTAGCTAGGCTTATAATGAATTGTTCAATGTTGTTCATTTTTTAACCTGCGTACCAATTGGCTCTGTTTTGAGGCAAGATATTTTAACTAAATAATATTTAAGGATCCTTTTCATCTCTAAAATGCTATGATCTTGATGGGATCATTGGTAATTTGCATATAAATAGATCCTTTGACATGATTGGATAGTATTTGTAAGGTTTCTTGATAGCGGTGATGATGTACTAGGTAAAAGGAACTGCTGTAAATAGCTGGTAATTTAGTAGTGTGGTGGCAAGGTGTGGAGGCAGGAGAAGCCTTCTCTAGTCCTATAATTAGGTCTCAGTCTTTTAGTGAGCCTGTGCTTCTCAACTGTGAAGTTCACAAGGTTTCGGTTTTATTCCCAGTCTCCACTTAGGTGGGATAGGATGGCTAGATTGATCTGAAGTTTGGTGTTTCCCTTCCCTCAGGACAGTTTGGCTCTAGTTAACTACAGTTGACCCTGAACAACACAGAGTTTAAGGTTGATGACTTCCCACATAGTCAAAAATCTGCGTATAACTTTGACTCTCAAAAACTTAACTACTAATATCCTACTATGTTGACTGGAACCCTCACCAATAACATAAACAGTAGATTAACACACATTTGGTATGGTAGATATATTATGTACTGTATTCTTACAATAAAGTAAGCTAGAAAAAAAATGTTAAGCAAACCATAAGGGAGAGATAATACATTCATAGTACTGAGCTATATTTATATATAAAAAAAAAATCCATGTATAAGTGGACCCACGCAGTTCAAACTTGTGTTGTTTAAGGATCAACTGTAGTTTTTTCAGAGAGCAGGCCTTGTTAAGAAAGTGCTCAGGTATATTTGAAAATAGTTTCTTTCCCCTACCCCTGCCAGAAAGCATGAAGGAGTTACCTTGTCAAACTCCTAATAACACGGGGTTCCCCTTATGACTGGGTCCCCCTGGAGTTTTTTTTTATAAACTTTTTCTTGGAGTGGGGGGAGAAAGAGCATGCACGTGTATGAGCTGGGGAGAGGGGCAAAAGGGAGAGGGACAGAGAGAATCCCAAGCAGGATCCACACCCAGCATGGAGCCCAATGCCAGCTCGATCTTGAACAACCCTGAAATCATGACCTGAGCTGAAATCAATAGTTGCACGCTTAACCGAATGAGCCACACGGGTGCCCGCCCCCACCTCTGGAGTTTTTAACTAAGAGTCGTCCACACTGAATCTCTACAACTCATCAATTACAGTTCAGGTTTCCCTACCCTGGCTTTTGCTGGCGAGACTCTGCTCTGATAAGCCTTGACTTCCTGTATTCCTTGTCTGTCTCTCCAATCTTGGGAGCTATAGCCAGCATTGTTTCTTCACCTCTCTTACAAATCTAAGAAAAGTTGTTGATTTTTTTAGTTTGTTCATCTTTTAACTTGTTGTTAGGACAGAGTGGTGACTTCCAAGAACCTTACATATGAGCTAGAAACTAAAAGGTCAGATAGTATTTGAAAACAGATTATTCTCATAATTGTTTTAAACATGCCTCCTGTGAGCTTCTTTACCCAGTTATTTTGTGCTATTACTTAATAAAACAGTTTTAACTGAGGTAAACTTCTGATCAAAATGTCAGAGATTCTAACGGTTCAATTTGAATCAAAGAGGTTACTAAATGGAAAGCTTAGTGTAAAACTGAGCTGTACTTTTCAAGCTCCTTGGCTTTTATCATTCACTGAGGAGTACTGGGGTCACATTACCTGTTGTTAAGTCAGGCAAAGTACAGATTAAATTTTGATTTCAAACGCAAGTTCAGGCTCAGTTCTCTATTCCAGTAACTGCTGCTAAGTCATCACATACAAGCTCTTTATAACCTCCAAGCTTCATTGTTTCCATCTATAAAATGGAGGTAATGACACCTTCGTTTCTTACATTGTAAGATTATTGGGGAAGTGAAATGAGACAGTGTAAAGTGGGCTGCAAGTGGATAGGGAGGCCCAGATTCAGCATTACACTCCCCTCTTTTTAGATTATTTTTCTAAAGTTCATGACATACTAGTCATATGTCTGATATTAATACCTACCACATTGCATTATGCTTACTTATGCAGGCTATTTCTATAGTCTTTGAATTTCTGAGAGGCAGAAAAAAATGAACTACTTATCCCTGTAACCATATAACAGCTGGCATAGTACTTGGCATCTCTTTGATAACAAATGCTTTGGGAAGTTTTTCCATGACAGGTGATATTTGAGTTGGGTATTGAAACCCAAGTAGTATAAAATCAAGGATAATAAGTATGCATAATAGTCAGGAGAGGCTAAGATAATGCTGTGAGAACAAACAATCCCAGTATATTGGTGGCTTACCATCAATCAATAGGTTTTTCTCTACCTCAACACAAAGTTTGATGCTAGTCCAAGTGACTTTTCCAGGGCAGCTGTCCCTTATTTGTTGAATCAGCTAGCATGTCTGTTTGGGGCTCAGGCCATCTCCTTATAGCTTACCTTGTAAGCTTCACTATCTTTCTTTCAATTCCTTCAAGATCCCAAGCTCATTCCTACCCTAAAGCTTGACACTTGCTTTTCTGTGTGGAATACTCTAACTACACATGGCTAATGCTTCCCAGTTCATGAAGCACCTCTTTAGTAAGACCATTCATGACAACAAAAACACCCACACACCAGCCTCACTTCACCCCATTATCTGATCTTATTGACTTCATGGCATTTATTAATTTTTAATAATATCTT
>NC_138381.1:26966398-27043217 GCF_054177405.1 Leptonychotes weddellii | reverse complement strand
TTTTTTTTTAAAGATTTTGTTTATTTATTTGACAGAGAGAGACACAGCAAGAGAGGGAACACAAGCAGGGGGAGTGGGGGAGGGAGAAGCAGGCTTCCCGCGGAGCAGGGAGCCGGATGCGGGGCTCGATCCCAGGACCCTGGGATCATGACCTGAGCCGAAGGCAGACGCTTAACGACTGAGCCACCCAGGCGCCCCTAATTTTTAATAATATCTTATACATTTATATGTTTGCTTAACTTGTTCATTGTCTCTCTCTTCCCCTCTCCTCTATGTTCTAAGGTACAAGCTTTACAAAGCAGGAACTTGATCTGTTTTGTTCACTGATTTTGCCTCAGGAGCTAGAATAGTACCTGGCAGCTAATAAGTAATTAAACAGTATTTTTAAGTGAATTAATTGTTTGCAATGGCAAGAAGACATAGTAGAGAATTCTAAAATTACAGAATACCAGGAGGCTTCAAAGGGGTGTACACTTTTTCTGTCAAGGTCCAGGTAGTAGATATTTTAGGCTTTGCAGGCCAGATGGTCTCTGTCACACCATTTAAACTCTGCACTAATTCTGCCATTGCAACTCAAAAGAACCTGTAGACAGTATGTACATGCATCAGTATAAATGTGTTACAACAAATTGTATTTACAAAAACAGGCAGCAGCTGGGGTCATAGTCAGCTGACCCCTGCTTCAGAGCAAGGTGAAAATCTGAGGAGCTTAAGCCCTTGAGAATTTTAAGAGTCAGGCTACTTGGATTCAAGTCCTGGTTCTTCCACCAACCTCTGCAAGCCTCCGAATCTTCTTTTGTAAAATGAGACTAATTATAAAAACACCATACCTCAGAATTAAGTGAGATCACACAAAAGGTGCTCAATACAGTGCCTACCTAGCACATGGTAAAACACAATAAATATTCACATTATATTTAGGAATAATTTCCTATGAAAATGTTACCACAATAGATGAACTGACAAACAATGATGGCAATGGAAATAAGAATGGAGAAGCGCAGATGTAATTAAGGAATCTGAGAAGTGAAATTGGTGGGTCCTTGGGACTACAGCATGAGTTAATGATAATGGTATTCTGTATCATCCGTTCCTTCAGCCTAGAAGCTGCACTTCTCAGCCTGTAGAAAGATGATTCACTCTTTAGCAGCCAGCTCCAATTCTATACCTCTGAATTGTCTTTCAGATTCCTCAGCAGACTTAATCATGTAACTAAACACAATATAAAGCTTGGGCCTTTTTTTATTTCTGCTCCCTAATATATTTCACTATTTACACATTTGTCTTCCTCAGTACACTGTAAAACCTTTAAGATCGGGGATCACTGTGCTATCTTTTTCTTTGTCTTTGTTAATGCATTCTTCATTACACTTGGTACATTTAATTGCACATATTTAATAAATTCTTATGGAATGATTGAATGAGGCAATGATTGATTTTTTTGAAGTACACGAGTTCAAATTGCATTTGCTAGAGTAGCCATTAATAAAATATCCACAGACCAAACACTGTAGATCATAAACAACGGTTTGGTAACTTGACTTCTGCTGTATCCCTAACATCTGCTTGCAGTGATGTAGCATCATCTTGGCTACTCACATGCCATTCCATTGGGATATGTCTCTCTCCAGTCCCCATACCCCACCCCACAAAAACCCCATCGCCTGCCTTATGTGAGACTTGGAAACATAAAAACATAAAAATAACACAAAGATCCCCTCTTATGTATGATAATTAATGGGAACAAAATGTCTTAGATGAAATATTACTGGCAAAATGAGGTATAACCAGATGTTGTGTAATGCAAGACCCGCCATAAAGTGATGAAAAACTCTACTGTGAGTCAGACAGACTTGTCTCCTAGAGAAGTATTTATTTTGAAAAAAAAGATCAAATAAATAATTTAAAAAATAAGTATATTTTTAAAGATTTTTAAAGATTCTGAATTTCACAAAAGCAGAGGGATTTTCCCCCAGTGGTTTAAAAAGTTTAGACTATGGCAACCAAAACATGGTAAAATAAGTTGTTTTGTTTTATTTTGTTTTCAGAGAGAGAATTTTAAAAAGAGGATTACATCAATAAAGATTATTTTAGCTTTTTTTTAATCATTATAAAAATTATACATACCTGTTTTGGATTATAGGCATACCTCAGAAATATTGTGGGTTTTGTTCCAGACCACCACAATAAAGTGAATATTGCAATAAAGCGAGTCAAATAAATGTGTGGGTTTCCTAATGCATATAAAAGTTATGTTTACTCTATACTCTAGTCTGTTAAGTGTGGAATAGCATTATGTTTAAAAATACAATGACATACCTTAATTTAAAAATACTTTATTTCTGGGGTGCCTGAGTGGCTCAGTTGGTTGAGCATCTGACTCTTGATTTGGCTCGGGTCATAATCTCGGGGTCGTGGGATCGAGCCCCGTGTCGGGCAACTCGCTCAGTGGGGAGTCTGCTGGAGATTTCTCTCTCTCCATCTGCCCCTCCCCTCCGTGTGCTCTCTCTCTAAAATAAATAAATAAATCTTTAAAAAAATACTTTATTGTTAAAAAATGCTAACCATCATCTGAGATTTCAGTGAGTTATAACCACTGATCACAGATCACCATAACAAACATAATAATAAAGATAGAGTTTGAAATATTGCATGAGCTACCAAAATGTGACACAGAAACATGAAGTGAGCAAGTGCTGTTGAAAAAACGGTGCTGAACAGACTTGTTCAATGCAGAGTTGCCACAAATCTTCAATTTGTAAAAAAGGCAATGTTTATGAAGTACAATAAAGCCAAGTGCAATAAAATGAGGCACGCCTTTATTTGAAAACTGCAAAGCTATAAAGATGAAAATAAAATGTGCTACTAATCTTAATAGCCAGAATTAATTATTGTTACCATTTTTTATATACTTCCTTTTACTCAGTTTGTATGCTTAAATAGAATATGTTTTTTTATTTGATTTTTAGGTATTAAAATTGAGGAAGTTGTATTTCCTTGTAGGCTTCCACCTCAAGGCTGATTCATGAGTCTTATTGTCTTAAGGAAAGAGAGATTGGATTTTGCTATGGAAAAAAACAAAAACAAAGAACTATGTATCTGCTTCCCATGCAAGATTTCTGGAGCCCATTTAAAAAAACAAACAAAAAAACAATTATTATAAAAACCTGGCTTTTGGTTCGGACTTGCCATAGGTTTTAGAAAGTAAGAATCCGGGCGCCTGGGTGGCTCAGTCGTTAAGCGTCTGCCTTCGGCTCAGGTCATGATCCCAGGGTCCTGGGATCGAGTCCCACATTGGGCTCCCTGCTCGGCAAGAAGCCTGCTTCTCCCTCTCCCATTCCCCCTGCTTGTGTTCCTGCTCTCGCTATCTCTCTCTCTGTCAAATAAATAAATAAAATCTTTAAAAAAAAAAAAAAAGAAAGTAAGAATCCATAAGGAAAGAACATTTTCTAAATTTCTGCAGCTATGAATTAGCTTATCATGACCTAAGCCTGGTGGTCTAGATCACAGAGTTCAATTATGTTCCAGGAGAACTCAGGATATAAATTACAGTCATGGACATATTACCTCTCTTAGGTTCACTGACTGTGGGGAGAAGGAAATAGAGCTAGAAGTTTAAAAATGAATGTTCTAGGGGCAGCCTTTGTGGCTCAGTCAGTTAAGCATCTGATTCTTGACTTCAGCTCAGGTCATGATCTCAGGGTTGTGAGATCCAGCCCTGTGTCGGGCTCCATGCTGAACGTGGAGCCTGCTTGGGATTCTCTCTTTCCTTCTCCCTCTGTCCTTGCCCTCACCCTACCTCTCCCAATCTCTCTAAAAAAAAAAAAAAAAAAAAAAAAATAAGTGTTCTAGTCATTCTCCATCCCCACCTTAGGACCAGATAGGTGAATTTTAAAATATCTAAAGAGGTATGAAGGAATCTCAGAATATTAGTGTAGGTACAGTAGTCCCCCCCTCCCTTATTTGTGGTTTCTGTAGTTTCAGTTACCCCTGGGTCAACCATGGTCTGAAAGCAGATGATCCTTCTTCTGACTTATAGTCAGAAGGTCAAGAGCAGCCTAATGCTACATCACAGTGCTGTGTCATTCACCTCACTTCATCTCATCATGTAGGCATTTTATCATCTTACATCATCACATGAAGAAGGATGAGTACAGTACAATAAGATATCTTGAGAGGGAGAGAACACATTCACATAACATAGTATATTATAATTATTCTATTTTATTATTAATCATTGTTTTAACAGTAAGAGTACTGTGCCTAATTTATAAATTAAAGTTTATCACAGGTATCCATGTATAGGAAAAAACATTGTATATATAGGATTTCAGGCATCCACTGGGAGGGGGTCTTGGAACGTATCCTGTGTATACAAATAAGACTGCTGTAGCATACTTACCAAGGATTATATAGGAAAGCTAAACATGAACTAGGATTTTGGCTTTGTAGTTGCATCTAACATAGCATGCAGTATGAGGTAGTAGCAGGAGGCATTTAGGTATTGAGGCTGAAAGCAGATACCATCATCCTTGGCTTTACCTGGTGTTTAAGGGATCAGTAAATTTAACCTCTCCCTTTGAGGATATATAGAAAAAATGGAAATACAAGGGGGTAGATGAGCATGCACCTAGCATGAGAACAAAGAGGTTGCAATGGCTGATGCACTTATAACTGAAGCAGTGGATGGAAACACAGTCATTAATGATATGACCAGCAGGTTGTCCCAACAGCAAAAAAGAGCAAATTTCACCTCATGGGGCACCCTTCTGGGAAATGAATATGAATAAATTAAATGTGCTATATGCATGCAGTTTTCAAAATTGAAGACATACTGTATATTCTTCATTATATATTGTTTTTTACTTATCATTATATTATGACCATTTCTACCTTGTAATTAGATGTGTCATCAAAATAGCATTTTCAATAACTGCATTATGTGCAATCATATAGCTGTATTTTGGTGTATTAATTGACTGTCCTATTTCTCAGATTATATGTATATTTTGCCTGAATAAATGTCTCTATAATTGTCCTTGTATATAAATATTTTCCCAGTTATTGATTCTTTTATTAAGGATAGAGCCCAAAGGATAATCTCTAAAAGTGGCTCTTCCAAAGCAGTCTTGTAGAGGAACAACAAACCTCACATCAGCAGAGACAGCTTGGTCCTTGTTCCTAGTTTAAAAAAAAAAAAAAAAGGATAGTGTCCTAGAATGGGGCTAGGAAGGACTCCTTGGTGATATAGTATGAACATCTGAAATGACTATTGAAACACATTGCTAGGGGCGCCTGGGTGGCTCAGTCGTTAAGCGTCTGCCTTCAGCTCAGGTCATGATCTCAGGGTCCTGGGATGGAGCCCCACATCGGGCTCCTTGCTCAGCGGGGAATCTGCTTCTCCCTCTCCCTCTGCCCTCCCCACCCCTCGTGCTCACTCTCTCTCTCTCCGTCTCTCAAATAAATAAATAACATTTGTAAAAAAATAATTTAAAAAGCAAGCTCATTTTTACTTTAATCTACATGCCTTTATTACCAGCAAAATTCCATATTTTGTTCTTTAAGGATGATTTTCTCTTTTCCTCTTTTCTGTTATTCATTGTTCTGAAACTTCATTGTTCTCTTTCATGTGTTCAGCTGCATCCCCTCCTTCTCATACTCATCGCCATTTTTGAATAGCTGCTCAGATAAAACTTGTTGTCATCTCTTTTCTATAAGTTTAAAATCCTCCTGAAGTGAATTTTAATTCTTATATTGTATTCATATTCATATTAATATTTATTTTGTGCTTTTACTAGATAATGAGGCAATGTAGTACCACTGGCTTTGGATTTAGAAAATCTGGGCTGAGTCTTGGTTCTGGTCTACTCAAACTGTGTGCCTTTGGGCAAAACTCTCCTCCTTTTTGTGTGTAAGTTAACTCATGTTTTAGTAACTCATCTACAACATATATATTGATAACTACCTTAATGTGTGCATTCATACAATTCAGTAAATATCTCTTGAGTATGTATTATGGGCCAGGCATGCTTTAGGTACACAGATGATGCTTAGTGATCATCAGATGGACAAACCAAAATGGAAGCACTAGAGAAGTCTCTGAGAAACCACATATTTCATATACCATGTACACTTATACTCCATGGTTGCACTTCTGAACACCATTAGCAAGGTGTGTCATTTTTCTTGCTTTCTCATTGGCAAGGATATGCTTTGCTAAAGCAGCCATACTCTCTCACTGTGAGATTTCTCAGTTTGTGAGACAGTTGGCTTATGAGTCTACTGTCAAGGAAGAAGCAGAATTAACTGACCCAGAAAGAGACCAAGCCTCTAACCTTGACTTCATTAAGATTGTGTGCTGACCACTCAGGCTGACCCGTAACAGAAATTTTGCCCATTCAGCTGATGTACCCCTAGGATGTCTATTTCCAAGCATATCTGAACCATGATAACTATTTCCCAGAATCTCCCCACCCCTGGAGAGAACAATTTGGAAGTCACAGTCCAACTTAATGCATTTCTATTTAGGGATTTAATGTCTGGCAAAAAATAATATCTTTATCATTTATTTAATACATAAATGGTTCTTATTCTTGTCTGATCTCCCAAAGCTTAGCAAAGTAAAGACCATCCATTAATCACTTTGTCCTTTAGTGAAGTGCAGCCATCTAGTCTGTGAGGACTATAGCTTCATCAGCAAGGCATGTGGGCTGACTCAATAAAAACTTGGAACTGGTCCTGTACAGGGCACTATAATTGGTATTTGTTGCAGGTACAGATGATGGGATGGAAGCAAAAAGAGACGATTTTCCCCTTAGATGTAGCAACCTTATTAGGTTTGGAAGGGGACACACAGGTTTATAGTGGAAGTGGCAGGTTCCAGCAAGAGAACCCCTGGGGGCGCTTCTCTTTCTGCTGACAAATCTAAGGTTCTAATAAGAGGAATCATGTTACTTCAATATTAATATATCTAAAATAGAAATTAATATCCTTCCCCACCCCAAATTTTATTGCTTCTAGTTGCCATCAACTATACCATTCTCCAGACTTCAAGCTGTGAAGGCTGGGTGGTCTCTACTGTACCTTTCCCTGCTATCTCTGATATTCACTGGTCAGCATATGACTTAAGCCTGTCAATTTCTCAGCATCCCCCTGTTGCCTCCATCACTAGCATCTGTTCAACTTGTGATGAGATTACTTCCAGCAGCCTTGTTAACTGGCCCTTCAGCCCACAATCATCCCACATATCATTCCTTTTATAAATAAATATCCTCAAATGCCCTTGCCCTTCCTCTATACTTTCACTTGAGAGAGAAGAGGACTTTTCTAACACCCGCAACTTTATTTTCCTTTGGCTCTCAGAGGCAAACACAGTGTAGTACCAATTCTTCTGTCTTACCTCCAACTATTTCTCAAACTCTTTCTTTTCCTATAGTTAGCTGTGTTCCTTCTCTACCAGCCCTTCACCAATGAGTCATTTTACATGCTCTTTCCACTCGAAGTTCAAATCTTGTTTCCTTCAAATTCCTGTTCGCGTATTTATTCAAAAGACCAGTATTAGCTGAGTGATTCCTTTAGCTAGAGCATGTTAGGCATTTATACCTGGCCTTGTGGGGCTTTCATTTTGATAACTAAAGATACTCTTGATCCATGTACACTGCCCAAATCTCAGTTCTCCATGCTGCGTGCTCCTTTCCCTGGCTGCTGGAGGCAGTGACAGCTGACAGTTCTCAGCTTAGTCTCTCTCCATGACTGCCCTTGGTTGAGTAGAGTGACTTTATCCAAAGCCACGGGGGAAGCTCACATACAGTGGCTGGTTGGTACAGGGGAAAGACCCTTGCTATTAAAGAGTAAACTAATAGGGGCGCCTGGGTGGCTCAGTCGTTAAGCGTCTGCCTTCGGCTCAGGTCATGATCTCAGGGTCCTGGGATCGAGTCCCGCATCGGGCTCCCTGCTCGGCGGGAAGCCTGCTTCTCCCTCTCCCACTCCCCCTGTTTGTGTTCCTGCTCTCACTATCTCTCTCTCTGTCAAATAAATAAATAAAATCTTTAAAAAAAAAAAAAGAGTAAACTAATAGTTTGGATTTCAGGAGGACCAACTTATCTTCATTTTCAAGTCACACTGACCATCACTCCTACTTCAGTCCTAGTGAGACCTTGAAGGCCTGGGCATCCACTGCTTTTATGCCATGTCTGCCCATGCTCTATTTGGGCATGGGGATATTCATATGGAACACTGGCATCCACAAGACTGCCTCCTTAATGTTCCATGTTGCCATTCCCCTCTGAGATCTGCCATATCAAAGTGATGCTGTTTCTGCTAATTGTAGAACCTCAAGGTAATGTCACCTTTTGAATCATGGAGAACTTTTCCCTCTCATACATAATCGCAAGACAAGAAAGAAGCTTGTGGAAAGATAAGTCATAATGAGATGTATTCATTTTTTTTTTACCATTATGATCCTTGAAAATGGAGAATAAAGTAAAAAGAAATAAATTGTGATATAATGCAATAAAAAGTAATTTAATGTAGTATTTTCATCATTATTAAACATGTTGTACATAACTTCCCAGTTTGGAGATAGATATCAAAAGCACTAATAATGACTTAAAATGAATTCCTCCAAACAGGAAGGAAGAGCAATGAGCAAAATTTAAGTTTTTGAGATCAAATTACCAAGAAATTTCGTGCCCACAGAACCTGATTTTGTAGTTTTGGATGACCACCTTATAAATAGGAAGACCATATGTCCTGGGTTGCTGGGAATAGTTTGGGTTTATACCTACTATTCCAGAGTAATTATTAATAGCATCTTCATTTTAGAATATTGGTTGAAATCCACATAACATAAAATTAACCATTTTAAAATGTACAATTCAGTGGTTTGTGATACATTCACAGTGTTGTGAAACCATCACCTCTATCTAGTTCCAAACATTTTCATTGCCCCCATAGGAAATCCCATACCCCTTAAACAGTCAATCCCCATTCTGCCCACCCTCAACCCCTGGAAACTGCTAATATTGCTTTCTGTCTATATGAATTTACCTATTCTTGATGTTTCATGTAAGTGAAATCATACAATATGTGGTCTTTTGTATCTGATTTGTTTCACTTAGTACAGTGTTTTTGAGGTTCATCCACATTTCAGCATGTATCAGTAGTTTCTTTTTATGGCTAAATAATATCCATTGTATGGATATATCCCATTTTGTTTATGCATTCATCCATTGGTGGGAATTTGGACTGTTTTCAACTTTAGGCTATTAGTGCTGCTATGAACATTATTGCACATGTATTTGTTTAATTTATTTTAATTTTCCTGCAAAGTGTATGATGTTATTTGTCACAGAAATGTTTAAGTAACCTTTCATCATTAATGTGAATGATTAATTTTGTCATTTGTCAAAAGGAAAAATATAATGCTAAGATTGGTCCATGAGTTTTATTCACCTTCTCAAAAGAAAGGAACAATAGTTTACACTTAAGAATCTTAGACTGCTATGAGAAAAAATAGTACTTTAAATATGCTGCTGCATGTGAACTATCTCCTTTAAGATTTCATATATACTCTGTTCTTCTAGCCTATCTTAAGCTCATTTAGCTCGTTTGAAGCTTTCCAAATGTCACCTGCTTGTGGAAGGTACAGACAGTGTTCAAATTGAAGAGAGTGATCCTCTCTTTTCCATAGAAAACAGTGTCTATACTTCAAGGAAATAGAATCTGCGTGTTTCTTACTTATGTCTGCTTGGTCCATCAAGACATTTTCTGTGATTCCTTTGATGTTCAAGAAGTTTCAAAAATACCTTGATCAAGAAGGAAGCTTTTGCCAACTGTAGAGAAGCATTGCAGGTTTAATTTGGTTGAGAAAAGCATCAACATTAGCTTCCTTCTATTGAGGTTCCCTCTGATTAAATGGGTTTCTGTAAGAATTTCAGCCCTAAGTACCTTTGACTCTCTATGGATTTTGTTATTATGGTGCATCCTTAAGCTTAAACTACATCAACTGTGTAAAGAATTAAGGCATTCCCTCAAACTCAGAGCAAAATTGATTGGTGTTTAAACAAGCAGGGAAAATGGAAAGATTTTGGGTCTCAGTGATTCTGGCTGAGAATTAGAAGGAATTTGATAGTTGTTTTATCTTCAATCTCCTTTACTCATGTTGATATAACATTAGGATTATCAAAAGTACATTATGATTAATAAAAGTGTATGAAAAGCAGTTTAAACACTTAAAGCTCTCTGTAGTCAGCTAGGGATGAAGTAAATGGAATATTTTTCCTATTTCTTTTTTCTGTTCCCCCAAGAGGAATTTTAAGAAGATTCCTTAGACATAGCAAATGCTCAATAACTACATTTTGAATTGAAATAATATTCTTTAACATCTTTCATCTCCCTCCACTTATGAGTGCTTTGTCTTCTAAAATAAAACCAAAGTACAAATGTAGCCTTATGATGGAAAGAATCTGTAAGTAGAATAGATTGAAGATATTGAAAATCTTGTCAGTCTTAGCCATTTGAAATTTTCTACTCTTACTCTGTCTATGGGAAGAGAGAGGCAGGGGGGATAAATTTGGAAGGTAATCATTTTGAGGTTCTAATTTCTATTCTTTCATTTATAAGTTATTTGGCAAGACATTTCTCTTTCTGTGTCTCCATTCCATCTTCTACCCGATGGAGGCAGTGATAGATAATCCATAGGGCTATTGAAAGGCTTAAGTATTATAATATCTATAAAATTATGGGATACACTCTGTAGCATAAGGTAGTCTTAATAAATATTGTGTTCTTCCTCTTTTCTGACCACTTGGAGTAGGAATTGTGGATAGAAAATAGTTTATCTTCTGAACAAAAACAAAACCCAGGGGGAAAATGTAAATATAAATGTTTTCAGACTATAGGAAGACATTTTAAGAGTGTTAAATTCTACTCACAGAGACTAATCTCATGTATAAATACCCTAAGTTCTAGCTTTTGAATCTGTTTCAGTTCCTTCTCTGACTCCCTCTAAAATAAAGTGAAGTTAGAGTAATTTAAATCTTTTTTTAATAATGTCTGCCATGTGACATAACCAGTGTAAGCAAGTAAACTCACCATTTATTGACTTATATATTAGCATAAATAAAGCTGTTCCTTGTCTTTCTAGATTGTCAATGTAGAAGGAAGCAAGAGAAACCATTCTGAATTTGTATTACACTTATTTATCCTGTCATTTAAAGTAAAAAATATAAAGCAATCTCTAAAAGATGCTCACTTTTTATAAGTAAGGTAACCATGATAATCAAAGCTGTGATAGTACAAACTACATGATTAATGTTTTATACTCATATAACTGATTTTGTATATACATCAAGAATAGACCCCCTCTCAAAGGTGTCTGCTCATCATCTAAGCTAAGAGGACATGATACAAAAATCAGAAAGTGAATGTTCTGATGTCTAAGGGAATACATCTGTGATGTAAACCAGAATGCTGAGGTGGGTCATCATTGTCTTCTCTCCATGTGAGTATGTTACAGGATAAGCCAGATTGTTATTAGAGGAGTTTGTTTGAAGGACTGGAATCAGAACATTTTAGATATTCCAAGATTAATCTTCTCTGGCCACAGGGATAAGAGTCCCCAGGTCTGGGAGGCAGGGTGTCTGTCCCTGGACAATGCTTACATGGTCTTTGATCAGTTGGATTCTTTTAACTTCCGTTCCCTGTTTTCTTCTTTACTGGATATAATGTAGTAGATTAGGTTACTAGATATCTACTTAATAAATCACATTTTCCTCCTACTTTCTCTAGAGTTGTGTGTTTATCCAAACGATTTAGTCACAAATTATAGTCTCTAGAGATAGATAATATAATATAATGTGCATAGATAGTATCTCTTCCGTTTTCTGAGAGCAAATTTATTTTCAGTGCTGAAGAGAGGGGAGTATTACCCTTACCTCAGATATTGCCCCTAAATACAACTAAAATGGCTTGACAGAGGTGTATACACATGGAAGATTCAAGGTCTTATAACTTGTTATTCTCTCCTGTAAATTTTAAATCATTTGTTATGTAAATTTTAGGTGGTAGCACTCCACAGAGCAAATTGGGTATCTAAGAATAAATATATAGCAGAGAAGTATTAACATCTCTTCTAAAATCTGCTCCTATTAAAAAAAAAAAAAAAAGATTTACTTTCCATGTATATGAGGCTGGGTTTTTGGAATTAGGTCTTTACACAGCTCTAGGTTCCTTTGTTTCCTGGTTAAATTCTAAATACACAAATGCAGATTAACACCCCTCAGTCTTTAAAATGCTCTGCCACTTTGAGCACTTAATTAATTATGCAGATATTTTTGAGGGACAGCTATGCAAATCTTGCTGTTAGCTAGCCTTAAAAAAATTTAATTCCTGTCACTACCAAGCTTTAATTTATCAATTCTAATTAAATCTTTGTTTTTCCTCACTTTGGCTGCTAAAATATGGAGCTCTAATCATTTGATGGTTACTTTTTCTTACTCTATCTACATTCTTTTGCCCCCTATTCTCTTTCTCTTTCCTCTTTACCTCTCTCCCTTTCCCTAATAAAATATTGCTTAAGATTAAGCAGCTAGACTAAAGGAATGTGACACATGACTGAAGTTCAGAAATACAAAGTTACAAATATGGATAATGGCAGAAAGAGATGAGTGGCCAACAGCATGAATGTATGGGACTTGCTGGCATCACAGTAGCTTCCCTGTTGGGCACATCCGCACCCACCCTTTCTGCCTTGCTGCCTGCTACTACCCTTAAGCCTCGCGTGCTCCTAAGGCTGTCTCTTCACTTGTTCAAGAGATCCCATCTTTTCTCCTAGTTTGTCCATTGCTCCAAATCTCCAGTCTTTCTTCACTATCATTGTTCCCTCTGCAATGGATTTATTCCATTTTTTAAAATGGTCTCTTGCCCTTGAAGTTCCTCCAGCTATTGTTCCAGGATTTGTCTTGAATCCTCTTTTCTCACACCCCATGTCTAATCTGTCAGCAAATTGTTAGCTTTGTCTTAAAAATGTATAAAAATCCCACTACTTATCACTTATTTCACCCCATCACCTTAAAAGCAGCTGTCCTATCAAGCAAAAATCAGATTTCATCTGAATTATTGGAATAGCCTCCTACCAAATCTCCCGCTTCCTTATGACCCATTACCAACAGAGTAACAAACGTAATCCTTTCAAAACTCAAGTCAAATCGTAGTCACATTCTGAAGAAAACCCATCTATGCTTTCTAGCACATGCCCAAATCGTTACTGTGGCCAGTATGGCTCTGCCTAATCCAATGACTCTGCAACTCTCTCATCTTCTGCTTCTTTCCAGCTTGTTCCCCAAACCTCATCACACTCTTTCTGCTATTCTTTGAATATTTCAGACACATTCCTCTAGTGTGTTGGTACTTGTTTTCCCTCACATGCTTCCTGGCTCCCTCCCTCACTTCTATAAGGCCTTCGTGCCAAGAACACCTTTTCAGTGTGATCTGTTGCAAAACATCCCAACTAAAATTGCAAACTCTCAGACAAACTTGTCATCTGCACTCCTTGGTTTTTCTCAGTTGCACCTGTTATTATCTGCATAACCATTTGACATGCTATAAATATACATATGAAACCTAAATTTTTCCTTTCTTTTCTCCTACTAGGGTTTAAAATCTATGAAAATGAGTGCTTTCATTTGTTGCCATATCTTGTTTTGTTTCATAGTTTTGTTTACTTCTGTATGCATTGTCCTTAGGAGAGTTCCTAGTACTTAGTAGGCACTAAATATTTGTTGAATAAAACAATGAAATGTTCAAAAATTATTTGGAAAGGAGAGATCCTCAAAGGAAAGACTCATCATGTTTATAAATTAAAAGAAAGGTGATATTGTTTAAACTGAGCTGATAATGTTACAGCAAGTCAGGTAACTGAGGGATGTGCATCATCTAATCTCTTTAGTCAGAAACAACTTCTACTTCATATTGTTCGTGTTAAGTCATTTTATACAGGTTAATCTTATCTCAAGTTTTACCTTCTCAGCCTGTGGGACCATTTGTAGAAGGAACTCTACTCTTCTGTTTTCTTAGTGCTAATGGAATGCTGTAGTCATGGTACATTCTCATTAATAATGTGATTAATAGAGGATTTGGTTAATATTAAAATGCATAATATTTTCCCTCATCCTTGACAAGCCATATCACCTGACTGCCTTAACAGAGTCTGCTTTATGAAATCTTTGATAATTTAAGGAAATAAAATTCATTGAAAGAGACCCACACCTTGGGCAGCTGGGTGGTTCAGTCAGTTAAGTGTCTACCTTTGGCTCAGGTTGTGATCCCAGTCCTGGGATGGAGCCCCTTGCACCAGGCTTCCTGCTTGGTGGGGAGCCTGCGTCTCCCTCTCCCTTTGCCCCTCCCCCACTCATGCTCTCTCTCAAATAAATAAATAAAATCTTAAAAAGAGGAAAGAAAGAGACCCCACCTTATGGCAAATAGCAGTTAGTAGCTAAAAGAATGACAGACATGATGATTTGGAATACAGTCTGTCTTTATCACTGCTTATCTCTTTACTCCGTTAGGATTTAAGTTTGGCTGAAATGTTTGGTGTGGCATTTGTAAGAGTGTGTCCAGTTTTCATTATGCTTAATTCTCTTTGGTAATTTCTCCTTTGCCTGCAGAATCTTCCACTGCATGTAAAAGAGAAACGAACCCTGAGGATCTTGTGAAGTACATCAATTTGTAGCTAAAACTAAAAGGAAAAAAAAAATCTAATTTCAAATGTAAGCTAGTGCCAAACACAAATGGACAAATGGAAGCTTGCAACTAAATAACAGAATGTAGAGGGAGAATAATTTATTTCCAATTCTGAGAAAAATACACAAAGGAAATTGTTTATCTTTGTGGAACATAATTCACAGGGTCACATTAATTTTCCAATACTTGCCAATCCCATCACTGAACCTTCATTTGCCATAAAATGTATGAAAATAGCATAATCTGATTGTGTTGTATTTAGTCTTATGAATAGAAACTGTGCATTTACATATAATAAGAGGTTGATACAACTAATTTATCAACCAAAAAAAACAAAAATCTTTATGTTAGCGTTTTATATCTTTGCTTGCTTCTTAAAGATTATTAAAATAATGACTAAGAGTCTAAAGCAAAATTCTTGTTTGGAAATAAAATTGTCTCATAAATGTTATATAATATTAAGCAGATGATTGTTGCTGTTCTGTTTTACTGGGTATATGCTTGCATTTAATATCATGCTACAGATAAAGAATTCACAAGAAAAGGGTCTAAAGGTAAATGATCTACTTGTGAAAGCAGAGTTAATTTTACAATACGATTAAAACAAAATTTGATAGTGATCAAAAATATGAAAATGGAAACATAGTGAAGCTAATAAAAGGTAGCATGCATAGTTGTGTAGGTAATTTTCTTGGGTGGCACTAAAATGAAATGCAAAGCAAATGAAATAAAAAATCTATTCGTGTGCCTTATGGAATCATAAATTGCAATGACATTACAATGAAAACAACATGATTTGCCCAGTCAAAGTCAATTATGTTAAGGGAAAGAGCGAGAGAGAAAACTATGGACATCATAAACACTGTCAGTCCAAATCTTCATCTCTTTGGCATTTAAGCCAAGTTAATCTACTGTTTTACATAATTCTTCATAAATGTTCTGGGCTCAGGACATAGGACTCTGAGTTCAAAACTATTAAAATATCTGTGCTCAGAGACTTTTTAAGGGTTATCTGTCTTTTGTATTTTTATCTGTCTGTTAGTTTTTATTACCATGCACAGCTTTAATATAGACACACTATTGTATCTGACAATTATTAAGTTATTTTCTCCTATTTGGTCTCAGACACCCTGCTAGTAAATATGATTTACTCCTCCCCCTAAATTTATTACCTAATAAATGTGCTAAAACTCTCACCAAGTAGAAATAATAATCATGATGTCAAGTGCATTGAGCTAGAAATTATGAGACATGGGTTCCAGTTATAGTTTGACCCAGCGATGAGCTGTGTGACCTTGTTCAAGTAACTTCAATTTTCTTGACTGGTACATGAATTATTTGAACCAGATAATCCTCAGTGACCAGTTGCAGCATCCCATTATTCTATATTTGAATAATGTTTATAGTTGTTAAAGATGTTTCATTTCCATGATGCAATTTGATCCTCAAAACAACTGTTTACTAGACAGAAAGGATAATAAAATGACTTGTTTAAGATAGAAGGCTCATGATTAATAGGGTTGGTTACAAAGGAGATGGCATGTATTCACAAAATACATACTGAATATCTGCTGTCCTTGCCAATGAGGATAGGCGAAGAACAAAAGAGGCATGGTATTTCCATCACAGAGCTTCTAGTTTTGTGTCAAGGATGATCTTTGTTCCAGATCCAACCTTTCCAGACTGCAGAAGGCTAAGGGGTGCCTACCAACCCTCTATCAAACACAATCTCAATAAGCTAGATTAATATAAAAAGCTAAAATAAATAGTTACATTAGGATAACAAAGTCTCTTAAATATTCTACAAAAAAAGAAACCCATTTAACTTTAATTAGTACAGGGTTTCACAAGCATATTTAATTGTAAACAACCCAGCCACTCCCCTCTCCTTTCCCACCTAGTAACTGCTAATACCTGGTAAAGGTTTCCCATAGCACAGTTTGGGAAACCTTGGTTTGAACTAAGGTCCTCATTAGCTGAGGATGGTTGACAAAAGGAACATTACAAGAAGATATTAGACTGATTTGGAGCACTGCTGTGCAAGAGCTGATGGGCTATTTAATGCATATGCTGTTTAAAAGAAAAATCACAAAGAATAATTTTGAAATCCCTTTAAAACCATGGTTCTCTCTCTCCTTCTTCCCTACTCACCATGCTATTCAAAGAGGAAAATAAACTTGATGGACTATTTCTGCCCAGGGAGTAAAATGCATTGTTTATTTTTCTGCAGAGTTCTCAGTCTTTGACAGAGAAACAGTAGATCTAATTAGACACATCTTCTGTCCATGTGTATTCTTAAACCAAATACCCCTTTCTCCCTTAATTTTCCTTTCTTTTTAAAATAGAAAACATGGTATTTTAAAAACAAATTCCTTGTTTCTTTGACACCACCACCATTGTTTTAAATGGAAACATCTTCCTCTCCAGAAGAGAAACATTATACATAAACAGTTGCAAGAAAAACAAATGGTCAGAGGGTTGCAAATATGGTAACCCCCGTACACATAGGTATCACAATAAAACAAAATAAAAAACAAAACAAAACATAAAACCTCCCTTCATACTGAAATGGCCACTGTTTACAATGGTTGTAGCAATTAAGTAACTAGAAGCAAAACAAAATTAACGTGTGGCCTTCACTGTTTGTTTAGTAGTTTATCATTTTGTGAAAATAAAAATAATAAGGAAATCTAATGAAATAGAATATTTTGGCCGTTTCCTGGTCTTCATATTACTTCTTTTTTTGGCGTGTGTTGTGTGTGTGTGTGTGTGTGTGTCTGTATTAATGTGGGTAAGACAAGTGGACATATAGGTAATCAGATACAAAAACAGAATTATAGGGAGGGAAAAGTCAGAAATATAAGCTAAAATTTTAGGGTATATTACTAATTATGTACTAGTAGAGAAGACATAGACTTTAGTCTGTGATTTGCTAGTAGTCAGGTAATCAAATTGGACAACTATTTTAACATTCAGAATCACAGTGCATCACTTACAGAATGGAATTAGTACCACTAAATTGTAATTTTTCAGAAAGTTAAAAACATGACTCATGCAAATATAGTATCAGATGCTTATAATAATTTTATTTAACTCAATAATTTAATGAGGAAATCAGTAAATGTTAAAGGTGAATTTGAAGAATAGGCACATATATATATAATCCATAATGATGAAATGAATTTGCTAATAGAAGTGAACTAATTAATATCCCATAGGGCAATAAAATGTAATGTTTGGAATCATCTTTTCTTTAGGATAAAAAGCAATTTTATCTCTACTGAACAAAATTAATTTACATTATTGAGGACAAGAATTATTTGTCTATCAGTTATCAATGGTTTTACTTCTATCCCTGCAGAGTTGATTCCATTTCTTTCAACTTTTTAAAGAATTACTATTAGCTCTAAAATTAGAAAATTGTAACCCATGATTACTAAACTTTCTTAAAACTGTTACATGCTATATGATCTTCAAAAAGGATGAGATAAAGAACATGACATGATGGAAGTTTAGAGCTGAAAATGTAAAATATGCCAGAAGTCTTAAATATAAAATATTAAATGCATTTGCAATAAAACCATAAATAACCTATTAACACAATAAAACATGACTTAGAGATTATTAAAAATGGCAAAATTAGGCTAAATGTCAATTCATACGTACCTGAAATTAGTGAAGTAGGGGTACAAATCAATCTAGTAGGACAGCACTGGGATATGACATCCATACATGAAGATAATATAGGGATGTAGAGAAAGAACAACACACATTTTGAATATGCCTTTATGGAAACCATCAAGTGAAACCATAAGAGTGAAGCAAAATAAGCTATGCCAATAAGGAAATATTTATTGAATTAAGGAATAAGGATGTATACATTATAAAACAGACACATTTAAGAAATAAAGGTCAGGTTTATATGAATACATCTCTGGAGTACTTGGTACACACCAAGAAGGCAAAACTACCTTGGCCCCATTCCATCACACCTTGGTTGATGCTGAATACTTTGTGTCAGATCTAAACTTCTAGAAAGACCTCAGATATCCAACAGAAGGGAATTCTTCCCAACCATTTTACAGAAAGTATATTACAGAGACTCAGTACTTGGAATCTTTCACTGTTTTAATCTTCTTTACCTCATGTGTAAATCCATGCAAAAATAGGATTTTTTTTTTTTTGGCCAAGTTTTAAGGATTTTGTTGTTATTGTGCTTTGTGTCACTAAGACTCTGATTTTAGAAAATGCATACAAATCTAGTTGGCATTTTAAATTTGTTTCTTGGGCAAAGGAAATGTTGATATGTACAGAGTATGGAGATTTATCACTTAAGGATGTTTTTGGTTGAAATAACAGAAAATCTGACTAGTCAACAAAGAAGTTTATTTGTCTCACACAAGAGGTTAATGTGTAGAATATTCATTGTGGTGCATCTCAATGATGCCACAAGCGATTCAGTCTTTTTCTATCATTCTGCTTTATCATATGCCATGCTTGGGCTGTAACTATTTTCCTTAACCTCATGGTATCATTGTTATATGTGATACACATAGTAAACAACATACCATGTTTCTATTCTCAAGGGAAGGGAGAAAAAGGGAAGAAAGAGAAAAGTTGCCTGAATTGAGAAAGGAAAAACTTGTAAAGAGAAGTCCCCAGCCTACTTTCATTCTCATCTTTACAGTCATTACTCTTATCACTTAGTCACTCATTGCTGCAAGGAAATGTGTGCTCCTTAGATGGGCCCCATTTCTTGCCCCAAACAAATCAGTTAAGAAAAACAAAACAAAAATTAAAAATTAAAAAATAAAAAATAATGGAATATAAACATTATGTTATTTACTAGGGACAGTGTTAGGCTCTTCAGTCATGTAAACCAAAATTAAGATGAAAGAGCATTATCTTTAAATATAAAAGAAAATAGTCTGATAGATTGTGGCTGTCTTTTTTTTTCCTTTATCAAGTGATTTGTTTATTTACTTGTATTTGTTGTCAAATTTAAGTGATGGGAGTACTAAGAAAAAGGATGAGTATAAGAAATATTTATTATATCTCAGGAATTCTATAGTACTGTAAATACCATATTGTATCTTTTCAATAAACTTATGAGATAAGAAGGAGGGTGCAACATGGCACTCAGAAGATGATATTATTCAGTCTGTCTGTTTGACTTCATGACTTACGATCTTCACAGTATCCTCACATGTCAAATATGGTGTTCATTGAGCCCCCCAAAAAAGAGAAAACTTCTGCTGATTCATTTATGTTCAAAACTAATAGTTGATTGCTCTTTGCTTTATTAGGATCTTCAGTGAGGACAGTTTTACAAAAGGTGGGGAACAGAAGTATCAAGTTAGGTATAATTAGCTAAAGCACTTATCAGTGACACTTAATGGACTTCAACTGTCCATATAACCTTAGCTTTCTCAGTAGTTCAAAACATTGGAATCTATGGTGGTTCTGCCATAAGTACTCAGAGATACAATTGTAATTAGAGCTGTGTTGTCACTGATTTGTGTTTAAGCCAGTACATTCATACATTGAACCAATATTTCTAATAGTTTGTGCCTATATCTTTGTACTGTAATGAATGGAAAATAGATCCTGTTCAGCATTTTCTTATCTCATCGCTCTTGGAAACCATAGACCTGTTATGTAGAAATACAATCCAGAGAAACTGCCAAAAAATCTGGGTGCATGTGTTTGTGTGTGTGGGCATGTGAGTGATTTGACTTTGTGTATATAATCCGCATATGCCTGTGTAGCTGTGATGTTTGTGTAGCATGCCACTTGGCATGTGGAATGTGTACAGAAGAGGTTGAGTACCTTTCTTTAGAATACTAATTATTGATAAAACATGAGTACCATTTTCTGGAAGCCATATTGAGGTTTCTAGTGCCAGATTTAAAACAACAACAAAAAAAGCAAACAAGCAAGCAAAAACAGATACCTATTTCTTCTCACTGCATCATTTTCAACAAGACCTTAAAATTCCAGGCAAAGGTTGCAGGACAATTTAAGTGCAAAGCTGTGAAAATGCTAACAGATAATACTCATAGAGTTATCATGAGAATCAAATTAGTTAATACTTGTGAAGAATTTAGCACCTAATATTTGATAAGCAACTAAATAAAACCATCCATATTTACTATATATCACTGTAGCATTAAAAAATATTTCTTTGAAACTCTCAGACCTTCCTTGGAATTGGGCTATAGGCTTGGCTAGTACACTTGGCAGACAATTTCTACATTTATAGAAGCATTAGACCTTATGATCATAATGAACCATCTGTTCCTTTTTGTCATGCTGATCACAGAACTCTTTCTTTTTCTGAGATCTCTCTCCTAGACCAATAGAACTTAGTACTATCAAGAACCCTGAAGAGTCTCTGATTTTACCTAGCTTGAAAGCCAACGAGTTAGTCTGCCACAGAATCTGTCATGGGTGTTTATAGAAAACATAGACATTTGGGCCAGAGATGAAGGACAATTTATTTGTTACTCATAGCAATAACTGGGTCAAAATAACTGCATTTTGGGGTCAATTTGCCAAGGCCTGATTCTCACAGGATGACTGAAAAGAGGCCAGACGATACCTACACGCACAGCAGGTTGTGTTACCAAAGTTACTGAGTTTAAGGAACCATATTCTCTTATAATGGGTGCTAAGTATGACTGCCCTGTATTCCAGAGGGAAACATTATTATAAAAACTCTCAGCAAACTTGGAATAAAAAGGAACTTTTTTTTTGGCAAAGGAAACATGAGCAGAGTTTATTAGTTTGCCAGGCTAGTAAATACCATTAAAAGGAACTTCTTTACTCGATGTATAAAAACCTATATCCAATGTGATTTTTAATAGTTAAAAATCAACTACCTTTCCCCTAAAATTCAGGATTCTGGAAAATGTACCGGAGGTTCTAGATAGGCAATAAGCCAAAATAAAGAAATAAAAGCCATCCTGATTGTAAAGGAAAAAGTAAAACTGTCTTTATTGGCATGACTTGATTGCCTATATAGAGAAGCTGATGAAATCTACAAGAAAGCTACTAGAAATAATGTGTTTTTAGAAAGATTGTAGGATACTAAATAGATATAAAAAATAATTGTAATGCTATATACTAGCAGCAAACAATTGCAAATTGAAATTTTGAAAAATATTATTCTGTGCAATAGCAAAACATAAAAGAAATATAAGATATAAAAGAAAGAGGTACAAGACCTATATACTCAAAACTAGAATACATTGCTGAGAGAAATTAGAGATTTAAATAGGTAACAAGATGATAGAAAAGGAGATCCACTGTTCATATTCCTCCTTCAGCAACAATCATTTGGTAGCCATCCATGGAACAAAGTGCCTTTGTGGGAAGTCTGGGATCCAGGCAGGAGACTGTGAAAACTTGGAGAAGCCCAAGACCAAGAAGGGCCTAGAGAAGGCAGGCCCATGCCTAGGTGGCAAAATCCCAACCCTGGCCCCAGCTACAGACTCGAAAACAGCCCAGTCTTCGTGTGGAGTCAGCTACAGCCCCATGTGTCCTTGGTCTTGCTGCCAGCACCATTCATCAAGGGACCAGGCAGAAGTTACACCCACCCATGCCTCAGGTGACAGACCTGCTGACCTTGGACCTGCTGTAGGCCGTGATGTGATTCCAGCCCCTCCTAACCATCCGTTTTGTCCATTTGACAACCTGTCAAAAGACATGCCCAGCTTTCACTCACACAGGCCCTATGATGTTAATCTGACTGCAGATCCTGAAATGTCCTGTAACTCAGCCCCAAGGCCTTCCCAGCCATGGGCCAGGACACTCCTGCCCACCCAGGGACTCACTGGGAGACACACCTGTCCATGCCCTGAGACAGGCCCTCTGACCTAGATCTGAATCCTGATCCTGAAACAGTCCTGTAATTCAGCCCCAGTCCCTTTCTGCCACAGGCTGGGAATAGTCCTATTCACCCAGGGACCTGGAGGGAGACATGTCAGTCCAGCTGTGCAACCAAAGCCAGGTCTACTGACACTGATCCGACTACCAATCCTGCAGGAGGCCTGTGACCTTTCTAGCCCCCTCAGCCCTGGTCCGAGGCAAATCCTGCCTGCCTAGGGACTGAGAGGAAGCCACACCCATCTACACGCCTAGTAACAGGTTGTTGTCTACAGACCTCAAAGTGGACCCTTGAACTAGTGCTGGCCCTACTGACCAAGGTCCTGGAGGCAGTCCCAACCACTCAGGGAAGCAGAGAGAATTCACGCCTGCCCTAGCCCCTGGCAACAAGCTTGTTGACTGAAGACCCCACTGCAGACCTAGCAACTTCCAGAAGCTGTGGTTTTTGGTCCAATGTTCTCCCCATAGCACAAACAAATCTTAATATCTCTCTCTGTGTGTCTTTTTTTTTTCCTCTCTCTCTCTCCCTTCCTCCCTCCCTCCTCCCCTCCCCCCTCCTTTTAGTGCACTTTTCACAAGGATTAGAATGGTGAGGATGATAATCAACCGGAGAGACAAAATCAACACATCCACTCAATAAATATTGAGTGATTATTAGGCCTTAAGAACTGTACTAGGTACTAGTGAAACAAAGCAAAAGAAGACAGACACATTCCCTACTATTAAAAACATACAGTCCAGTGGGTTATAATTTTAAATGACACAAATATTATTATATTAATAATTACGGTAGGAGTCACAAGGGGAATGTGTATGTACTATAAGTGTATATCTAATAGAAGGCTCTAACCACAGTGGAGTTTTAGCAAAGGTCTCCCTGAGGAACAGATGCTTCAGTTAAATCTTAAAGGATGGTATGAGTTATCCAGGTGAAGCAGAAAGGAAGAAATCTTTTCAAAATTAAGGAGAAACATAGGATCCAGAAGTGAGAAAGTTAAAGAAACAGGAGGATAGGGATATGACTGAAAAGAGGGGAAGAGGTGTGAGCTGTAGAATCTACAACACATAAGAGGAATGGTTGCAACAGTGATGGCTTGCGAGTAGCTAGGAAAGGATCCATTGAGGGATCTGAGAGTCTAACAAAACATTATTAAAGAACGTTAAAAACAATCTTGATAGTTGGGAACACAGTGAGTGTTGATGAGGGGGTTCAATATAGTAATGCTCTTAGTCAGAATTCGATGTGATTCTAATACAAATTCACTCTTCCTTGAAAATCAGACAGTTGACACTAAAACTCATGTGGAAGAATAAAAGTGTAATTCATATTAATTAAAAAATAAGTTGTCTAATATGCTGTCATATATAAAAAGAAGATAAGACTAGAGTAATTAAGACTGCATTGTCTTGTAGGAATAGTAAGCAAATGTAGCAACGGAATAGGATAGAGGTTCCAGGGAGAAGCATCCAAATATAAAAACTTCATATGTGACAAAGGTGACTTTAAAAATTATTGAAAATGAATGGACTATTCAGTAGGCAATGTTGGAGCTAATGGTTGCACATATGGAAAATAATAAAATTGGTTCTCTAATACCATGAATTCTTGGGTGTATTATGCCAAAAAGTATGAAGGTAAAACTCAACAATTTTTTTTTTTTTTAAAGAGAGAGGGGCAGAGAGAGAGAGCAAGGGGAGGGGCAGAGGGAGAGGAAGAGAGAAAATCTCAAGCAGACTCCACTCTGAGCTCATAGCCTGATGCAGGACTCGATCTCACAACCTTGTGGTCATGACCTGAGCTGAAACCAAGAGTCAGATGCTTAACCCACTGAACCACACAGGCACCCCTAAAACTCAAAATTTTTAAGAGAAAATATAGAATAATGTAATATAGAATAATAGTTTTAATTACAATAAGACAGGATGGGATTCTTAATTTTTTAAAAGGTTATCACAAAATAGTTTTTAAAAAGTTTAAATGAATAAGAAAACGAACATCTATTTACTTATCAATAAAACACTAAAATATCATTGAAGCCTCCTATAGAGTAATTCTCCATCTCATGCGTTTCTCTGTTTCCACCAGAGCTTCTGTCCTTAATGTGGCATTTATTATTATCATGCATTTGCTTTCATTCATCACATATATTTGTAGCCCTACATAAAGTATTCTCTCGCTTTCCATAATTTTAAACTATATATAAGTTATTTCAAACTGCAGGTTTTTCTAAAACTTGTTTTTTTCTATTTGAAAATGTAATACCTTAAAAGTACTATATGAAGCCACCCAATACCAACATATGAAGTATTGATATTTCGTGCTCTGTAATAAACTACAATTTATCCTGTACATTGTAGGAGCAAAAATTAAACTAAAATAGTTAATTCAGACTGGTTCTATAGCATTATAAAGACAAGAAACTAAATTTTGTTGAGCTAAATTTTAGAAATTTCAAAAATTATCTTAATTTCATATTAGCACATATTTGTAAAGTAAATTATAAGGTAATGTAATTTAGAAAAAAAGAATATTTAAATATATATCAATATCTTTGTTTATCCGTCTTTTAATTGACCTGTTTAACCCTTTGTCTAGAAATGTACTTGTCAAATATGATAAACATTGGAAACTGCATTTCACTGTTCAGTGACTTATTTCATACAAGCCATCTGATAAAATATATGACCTAGTTCTCACAGTCTGGGCTACTCATAGTTGTGTGGGGTCCTCAGCAAATATTTTTTGTGTGAGTCTCTTGTGTATATAAACAATTTGATTTAAAAGCAATTATAAAATCCATGGACCCGTGAGAGGTATAGTGATTTATTGATGAAGATTTAGAAAAATGGAAAAAGAAGACACTTACATTTTTGTTTACCGTTCAGTCAGTGAAGATCCTTCATAGTGTCCAGGAACCATCTTTTTCTATTCAGATTTGAGAACCATCTTTTTGAGTTACTAATTGTCAAATGAACTGATGTTAGCTAATTTTATATCTTTCACTGCAATAAAGAGTTAGTAACACTGTTGTTACCCACAATGCTATACCTGTTTGGATTACTTTTGCTTCTGAATTTCCCTTTTATCATCTATTTAATGCTGGCTATACCACTAGTCATTATGCCGCATCATTCATTGAGCCACCACGAACACTGACTTCTAATGACTCAAAGGTTGTTACCTTGTTGATGACACTCTCAAATGCGAGTCATACCAAGAACATGCAGGAATTGTAAACTATGCACCCCTGATATCCACACATTGCCACCAATGGAGAGCAGAAATGAAAAACCTACGGTCAGAATGAAAGTAGTCTCATGTGTGCAAGGGATGTCTATTCCGCTTATGGTACCTGGAAGAGTACATCAACAAGAGTACATCCATTAGAAGCAAGAAAGGACTAGAATCAGAAGAACCTGTTCTATTAGAATAAGTATCTCAAAAACCCTTGGAGAGACGTGGCCCTCTTATATGAATCCCTCAAACTGAAGAAACATTAACTAAGGAACAATTAAAGAAAATCTGAAAGAATAATCTATGTTCACACATACTAAAAATACTAATACTTAAACATCAGTAATGATACTAAGTATAGGTCAGCAAGCATATTGGGTATTCCAGTTTAAACATTTCTAAAGTATTATAGGATTTTAGAGCTGGTAAGGAATTAAGTATCATTAGTGTAATCCCCTCTAGCATAGCAAAAGCCACCGAAGCCTGTGTGGTAATGCTAAGATTATATTTTTAAAGCCTGTTTCCCAGTCTGGCTCACATTGTGTTTTGTATAGCCTTATCAGAAGTGAATTGATTTTAATTCCTCGACATTCTGTATTATGTATTTTATGTCTGTTTTGGTTTCCAAATAGGAATTTGGTCTAGGACTCTTAGGTCTAGAGTTCTGACATTGTTTTACTTTTCCTATTCAAAATTTACCCTCAGTAAGATTTGAAATCTATATTTCACATATGAGTTTGAATTACACCAACATTTTACAGACATCAAAATGTCTTTGTTCAATATTGTCTCTATTTGTGGAATTAAAGTATTTGTTTAATGGAACAAGGATTTCATGTGTGAATAAGCAGGTAAACAGGACATTGGGGGAAAGGGGGATCTTGTCATGATTGCTGAGATAACACCATGTGGGCAGCCTAACAGTCTGCTCAGGGATTATTTCTACAGACCATTTTATAAAATAGTTAATAAAATGTTTGTAACTGGGCTTTAACACGGGTGTCTATCTTCTCTCCATCCCAAGATCCTATTAAAATGGTAATAAAATATTCAAAATGTATAAATCCACAGTTATAAAAGGGGGGCTGAGCTGACAAAAGATGTCAACAGTATTTTGGAAAAGCAGATAGAGGGTGATAAGTGATGAAATGGGGCTGAGGGACCCATAGACCTTGTGTTCAGGCAGAGCAGGATATAGATGGTCAGGCAGCCAGTATGCCCTGAAAACCACTGGAGGCGGCTAAGGTCTTAATGCCAAAGTTGAGGTCTGGAGTAAGACATAGAGGTAAAAAATGGAGGGTGGATGGTTATGTAGATAGAATACTCCATCACTATTGCCACCACTACAAACATGGAAAATAATAGGAAGACTTCTATGTTCCGGGAAAGATATCTGAGAATTTTTCTCAGTGGAAATGGAACGCTGCCAGAAAAAAGTTATCTGAATTTTGATATTCAGATATCTTTAATATAATTATAAGTTTATCCGTTGATAACTTTTTTCTGCTGATAATTTTTTTTTTTTTAAGAGAGAGAGAAAGAGAGCGAGAGAGCAAGCGCATGAGCAGGGTGAGGGAGAGAAGTAGACTCCCTGCTGAGTGTGGAGCCCTACACAGGGCTTGATCCCACAACCCTGAGATGATGACCTGAGCCAAAATCAAGAGTTGATCACCCAGCTGACTGAGCCACCCAGGCACCCCTCTGCTGATAACTCTTTAAGCAATGACCCCTATCAGTATATACAGAACTGCCAATTTAGGGGCGCCTGGGCGGCTCAGTCGGTTAAGCGACTACCTTTGGCTCAGGTCATGATCCTGGAGTCCGGGGATCGAGTCCCGCATTGGGCTCCCTGCTCGGCGGGGGGTCTGCTACTCCCTCTGACCCTCTTCCCTCTCGTGCTCTCTGTCTCTCATTCTCTCTCTCAAATAAATAAATAAAATCTTAAAAAAAAATGCCAATTTATATGCATCACCTTTAAATATTGATGGGCAATCAACTATCTCTGGCCACTTGAGGAAAATTTCCCATAAGAATAATAAAGGGTACAATACAGAAAACATGGAGATAATGCAAGAAGGCTGTAATCAGTGATGCCAAATTTATGCCACATATATATGCCAAAATTGAATATATATGTGTATATTTATTCATGTATGTATATATATGGGTGTGTGTACATGCATGTGTTTTGCAGTTCCCCAAGACCATTTCCAGTTTCAATGATTTACTAAGATAACTCACAGAACTCAGCATATAGTTGTATTTGTGGCTATGATTTATTATAGCTAAAGGATACAAAACAAAATCAGCAAAGGGGCAAAGTTCATGGGGTGAAGACCAGAGGAAGGAGGTGCAAGCTTCAAAGAGTATTTTCCCAGTGGAATCATACAGGATGTACTTAATTCCCCCAGCAATGAGTTGTAACAGCATGTGGGAAATGCCACTCATATCAGTTCTGGGAATAGTGGGAGCCCTCCTGAAATCCAAGTTCCCAGATGCCAGCCAATAGCTAATCTTATAAACAGGACTTTCTAAGGATAGCAAGTCTACTATGTTAACTCTTCTAAAAAACATAGATATATAGAGAAAGGAGGAGAGAAGGAATTTCCAAATATTTGAGAGAAATTTCCTATAGCTCATTAATTTATTCAGCAAATTGCTGGGGTTTTTTTAAAAAGCTCAATGCTGTTTTGGGCACTTAGAATACAAAAGTGAATAAAACAAAGATCACTGACTTTGTGTGTATTCTAGAGTGATGAAAGAAAAATGAATAAAATAACTTACTAAATTATCTGAAATTGAAAAGGTAATAGTACAATAAAAATTATGTAGAGAAGAGCAAAGAAAAGTTGAGTTCTGTGGGGGAGGTTTGTGGCTTTAAATTGTTAGAATTGACCTCACTGAGAAGGCAAGCTTTGATCAAAGGCTTAAATGTCAGCAACTATGAAGACAGAGATTAAACACTGGATTTAGCCACCATGGTGAATACTGATGACTTCAACAGGAACAGTTTGAATTGAATGTGGGAAGCAAAAACTTTATTGAATTTAAAAGAGAGTATGTTTACAGTTTCAGTTAAGATGGAATAATCATAGTCTACCCCATTTATCCCACTGAATGTAGCTATGAAACCTGGAAATCATGCATGGAACAGTCATTCTGCCTTCTGCCTCCACCCATTAGATCTTGTCAACCACTACTCTCTGCTTTCTGTCTCTATGGTTTTCCCTACTCTGGACATTTCATATAAATGGAATCATGCAATAGGTGGCCTTTTGTGTCTGGCTTCTTTCACTTAGCATAATGTTTTCAAGGTTCAATGAGTCATAACATGAATTTGTACTTTATTCCTTTATATGGCTGAATAATATTCCATTGTATGGACATACCACTTTTTGACTGTTCATCAGTTGGTGACCATTTGGGTTGTTTCCAGTTTGGGGCTATTATGAATAATGTTGCTGTGAACATTTATGTATACATTGTTGCATGGGCATATGTTTTCAGTTTTCCTGTATTTATACTCAGGAGTGGAATTGCTGGTTTACTTGGTAACTCTCTTTAACTTTTGAGGAACTGACAAACTGTTTTCCAAAATGGTGGCATCATTTTACATCCCTATCAGCAATGAATGAAGGTTCCAATTTCCACATCTTTGCCAACACTTACTATTGTTCATCTTTTTTATTCCAGCCATCCTAGTGGGTATGCTTCATTTCTTTTTGTATGTACTTTACTCTCACCTGAAGAACATGTGGCATGGAATACATAACAAATGTATTTTGACTGAGTGAATGGGTGAATGAATTGAAATAAATACTATTCATATCTATATAGCCCATGTATAATTAAGATTTTTGTTTGAATTCCCTCATTAAGTGATCATTTTTTCCTTCTATTTTACTATTTTTGGCATTGAAATCAATCAGTCTATATTGGAAATACATTTCTTGTAAATACCAGAATGAAGTTCAGAATATTAACATTCATTCTTGCATCTCCCATCATATATCATGGGTGCCACAAAAATTCCCAGCCACTGAATGTGGTATTTTAATAACAATTATTTTAATCTCCTCTGATTTCATCAACTTATTTCCCCCTTTTTTTCATTCTGTCTCTGATTTCAGCCATCATTTTCTGTTTTCTCTCAAATCACAGGCTTTTCAACAGGACATAAAAGAAAAGCAAAAGCAGACAAAAAGTCATTTTGAAAGATTCAGAGCAATCTGTTCCCACCTCCATTCCTTGGGTCCCTGTGAAGCATTAACTGTGAAGATCCTTTCAAAGTTAAAGAGGAGCTTGCTCCTTCTCCCCCATTGCAGCAATCACAACACTGGAATGCCCCACAGAGAGATATAAAGACAGATTCTCCATTTTGTGTGGCACCTACTAAATGGAATGTATTTTGTATTCCAGTTTATTGCTAAGGAAACTTAGCTAATGAAAGTTAGTAAGAGCACCTTTATTTATGTCACAATATTCCTAGTACCAGTCAAGCCCAAATCTAGGCTAACACATACAGGAGAAAGAAATAACACATAGACTCCTCTGTTTGCTTTTTGTTTATGGTTCAACTCCAGGCTAAAGGGTTCTTTATAGATTATAGAAACAATTAGCTTTCAATAATAATTTGTAAATAAAATGTCACTGATGACTTTCCTAATTGTTTTTCCCTGTAGATATATTAACTGATGATTTAGCAATCTATTTATGATTTTTACACAGTTGCCTGTATTTGATTGATGCACTTGGCTATTTGATCATACCAGATATTTTCAGCTTTTAGACAGCTCTGCCACATCTATCTAAACGTAATCACTTATCTATTTGTAACATAGGTTAAAGAACTTGTAAAAACTGCATTGTTTACATAGGCCAAAGAATTTGTGCATTTGTTATGCAAAACCATTAAATAATTGCATCATTTCTAGTATATTCCAAATCAAACCATACTGAAAACCCTTAACATATGCCTGTTTTCACAGGGCAAGGTTTTTAGTTAGCTTTTTTCCTTCTTTTTAAACATCTGTGTTTGTTTATTGGCAGTATAAATATTTAAAGAGAGGGGAAGAAACCTCAAACTATAAGTGAAATCAGCTTTCTCAGCCCCCTGTTGCTTGAAATAAACTTCATGGAACTTTTCAGTGTGAACATATAAGAACACTGGGCTGAAGTTAACAAAAGAATGAGTAATCTTTTGAATGTGTTGTTTATTTCAAAAGTAGATGAAGAAGTGGTTCTCTTCAGAAAGAAATTATATTAAGGTTTTATTGGGTGACTAATGTTCTATAGTCCAGGCTATTAGCTTTAAACTCTGTCCCAGTGCTGTTAACCAGAGCCTCCAGGAACAAGCTTAATACATGTAAAAAAAAAAAACAAAAAACTATCACAAACATTTCTGAAAGAAGGTTTTGGTTAATTTTTTATAAACACTGATTTGTACAGAATTGTTTGGTACCAAATCATTGCTAATTTTTTTTCTTCAAGTTGGTACTACTTTTCTATTCTAATGATTATTATTTAACCATGTTAATTATTAAGTCATAGAACGATGTGGATAGAGATTTCAGTAAGTCTTGCTTTGTAGGTATACCTGCTAATCTTTTGTGACTTTGTTTTAGCAGATAATTCTGTTCTAACTAGATGGAAAATAAAGCTGTTAAAGCTGGTGGTTCCTCTGTGATAGGTCTGTGTGTAAGTGACGTGTGTGTGTAGACACACAGGTCAGCCAGAAAATCCGAATGTGGGGCTCAGGCTTTTTGCTATATGTCATATTTATCTTGCTTAGTTCAATTAAAAAAAAAAATTTACAAGCTGAAATACACAAAGAAGATTTGGACTTTTCATGCCATATGTAACTATATTAATAAAAAGACCAATATTTGACATGTTGATGGACGTCATATGTATTTCAAATCTGTGAAGGAAAATCAACTACAGTTAAACACAGGAGAGGAAAAAAAATATTTCCTTCAGGCAAGAGAAACCAAAATGAAACATTTTCTGCTTCTGATTTTCAGAGGGGACATTGCTTCACTCTATAGTGTCTTCAGTGTACTTAATCATTATAATGCTGCATCTGGTATTTATGTTCATAGATCTAAAAGAGGTAACTCCATTATTTCACAGTTGAAAATGAGGCCTAAAATTTTCAGTACTTGTGGAAAGTCATGAAGGGAGTTAAAGGCTAAGTTCTCTATTTTGTATGTATGTTTTTATTTATATTTGTAATGCCAGAAAGATATATGGAAGAAACAGAATGTTTTCGTGATGTTAATAGATACATAAAAGAAAGTATCTCTAAATGGTTGAATCTGGATCTTTTGACACTTATGCATGTCAGTTTCCATATAAAAAATAATAATAATAAGGGTTGTTAAGTCTATCAAGGTAATTGGCATCAGGAAACTTGAACTTGAACTTTTAAAATCTGTCCATTAACAAGTAGGTGACAGGGAATAAGTTACTTCTGCCCTCTGTGCCTCAGTTTCCACCTCTATAAAATGAAGTATTTAACAGGAGATAATCTCTAGGTTTCTCTCCAAAACTAGCAGTTTGTGATATATGTTCCAAATATGTGTTTGATAGAATTGTGCTTTCTGGGATCTTCTGTCAAAATGAATTCGTTCTTGTAAAGCAAATATCTATCAGAGCCTAATGTCATCTATAGTTGAATATGTCCCCTTACACATATAATTAATATTGCACCTGTAATTCCCTTAAGCCTTATGACCAGGATGTGCTCAAATTCACTAACTGGCCAGCCTTAAATCAACTGGGCATTTGCAAAGGTATATCTATCTCATCAATCCTGAAAGAAATTCAGAGTCCTAAATTTCCATAGTGAAAAAATTTGTCCATAAAGTGCACTATGTCCATGATACACGATTCAAATTTAACTAAACATTTATTCATGGAAGCTTAGTGAGCTTTTTTGGCAGATGTTGTAAATTAAAGGGTATAAAGGCATACACTCTTTTTATGGAAGGTACTTGGGTGGATTATCACACAAACTCAGGGGGATAGAATGCATCACCTTCTGAGGAGGTTCTTTTTGGTATCAATATTCCTTCTTTTAGTAGGATGCCGTAGTGAAAAGAATTATCTTTGCCAAACCAATTCACATATATTTAAATGAGGATTAGACTAGAAATCTGAGCACTTGTGTTATAACACAAACCCTGATACTAAGTAGTAATTAAAGCACTGGTAAGGCATCCAGTGTCTCTGTGCCTTAGAGATCTCATCTATTAAATGGACAGGTGACATTTGACATACTTACCTGAAAGATTTTGGTGAGCAGTAAACAACATCATCTGTATGCTCAGGGAAAGTTTAAAGTGATGCATGATGGCATGTCAATATCCTCAATAGCCAACTTGTGAGACGACATCCTTCTTTCACTCAGGGAATTAAAGTATTCCCTCCTCCGACAACTTCCATCACTCTTCAAGGTGAAAACTGAATACAACTACAAACTAGGGCCCCCTGTATTACTACAACAACAAAAGTGCAAAGAGATCTATTGGTGTAGCTTGAATGTATCAGCAATAATTTCCAAACACACACACAGATACACAATGCTGTATACCAAAAACTTTTGTACAATTGTTAATTAAAGAGCCAAATCTAGGCTGCCTTTTACACTGTTAAGATAAATATAGCCATCTTGATAACTTTCTATTAAATCCAGGCATTTTTATTTACATAAATGGAGTAAGAGGTTTTTTCCCTTTGCAATGATTTTGCTTTACTATGTGAGATTTATTTCTCTCTCTCCATAATCCTAACTACTACCAAAATTCTTTGCTAATGATTTCAGCAGGCTCAGATATGTTTAATTCTCCATTTTCCAAATCATTAAAAATAGGTCCCTTTCCTGAAGGTTTTCCAACAAAGAGAAACTCAGTTCTCTTTAATTAAATCCAGTGGCCTGAAACACCAAAGAGAAGTAAACTCAGGGGATTCCAACAGGAAGGACTGCTTAGATCAAAGGAAGTGTTCATGTGGTACCAAGTTCAGAATGGGAATTAGAAAAATCCCTGGAGAAAACAAAAAATGTAGTGTCTTGCAGCCTTCCATGCTAGATTTTATTGTACCACTTATTAGCTACACGGCTTAGTGCAAGTCATGTTTCACCTCTCTGAGCCCAGAAGTCCTCACCAATAATATGATAATATCCAACTCTTGAGCTGTTCTCAAAATGAAATATGATATGTAGAATGAGAAATAAGCTACCCTTTGGTCAGTATCTATTATATGTCTCACTTTCTGGCTTCTTAAATATGCATCTCAATCAATTTTCACATAAGTCCTTGAAATATATGCTACTATGTGTACTTTATAAATGAAGACACTAAAACGTGAGGAAGTTGAAAAATAATTATTATATGTATAAGGTCACACAGTTAGTTATTGCAACTGAAAACCAAGATTTAAAAACAAATCCATTACACTCTAAAATGCATGTTCTTTCCACTAACTCATAGTTTCTCATGCAGAACTTCCAATTAAGCATCACTTTTATTCATTTAGAAATCACTAGAATGAACTAGAGAAATAACTTTCAAAAATCCCATCTCTGCCAAGTATAAGTACCTCTAGTACATCTAGGAGCAGCAGCACCTAGATCATATATCAATCTCAGAAGCCATTGCTTTGGAGCAAAAGAAAAGTCAACTTTGAGACTAACACATCTGATTACATACCCAAGATCCGTAGTGACTAGCCGTGTCTTTTTTGCCCAAATTATTTAAATTCTCTGAACCTCATTTTTCCTCATCTGTACAATGGAAGTTCTAAAAGCCTTATCACAAATTTGTTGTGAAAATTAAGAGTGATTGAATTAAGGAGGCTAACAAGCTGATGTTTCTACTTCATCTCCCACTTAAAATACCATCAAAATTTCCAACAAAAAAATCTTAAATAAAGAAATATTAGTGGGGGTAAACAAAGAGTGCCATCAGAAAGCCATGCATCTTGAAGGAATTCCAGGAAATCGGACAATAGAGTGCCTTAGTCCTACAGAGAAATAAGACTAGAGAATATCACTTCACCAATACCATGCAGAAGACTAATGGAGGAGAAAGTGCTGAAGGGCAGATCATGAATAAAGAGGCAATAGATAAAAGACAAGAAAAGCATTCTGAAGAAATAAGAGGATTGTACTTGCTGCTAGGACAAAATAAATACATCTCTGAAAGAGTTACTTCAAGATGCAGTCTGTAAAATGAAAAAACTGAATCTAAGGAAGAGTAAAATAGTAAAGAAAAATATTGTTGGACAAATCAAGCTATAAAACTTATGTTTAGAACTTATTTTGAGGCATAGTGAAAATCATAAAAAATACTGGTGGTGGTTCAAGACCTAGAGACAAAGCACATCCTTGAATGACCCAGTGATGGGAGAATAAAGTAGCCTGCTCTTAAAATTTCCAGACCCCTTCAATGCATATCCATCTCGTGGTCTTGCCTATTTTGCAGATGTTTCATGAGAATCAAGTACTTGAGTTCTGTGAGTCCTTTAGCAATTAAATATTTAAAGTAATTGACAAATAGTTATCACAGTATGTATCCTTTTTTTCTTAAGTACCGGGTTATACATGCTAAGTAGGTATAACTTCATGCTTTGCTGAAAGCAGGTGCAAATCGTGAATACATCAACAGTGCTACTTCCAAAAAACCCATGGTTGCCAAACACCATTTATCTCTAGTTAGTATGTTCCTTAGCTTTAGCCAATGGGCATTACCAAGCTTCAGACATTCCTGAGAGAAGCATGTAGTCAATTTTGCTTGGCTAAGATTTACTCATTCCATATATATATTATCTTCAACATCGTGTGAATCAATCAAAATTTTATTGATGTATTATATCTAAATGAAACTCAATAAATTCTGAAGAGCAGAAATCATTGCAAACTATATCATTTGATGATAGTAAGATAGAATCAGAAGAGAATAGCCCTTTTCAGATTTAGAAAAAAAAATTCTAGGGGCTCCTGGGTGGCTCAGTCGTTAAGCGTCTGCCTTCGGCTCAGGTCATGATCCCAGGATCCTGGGATCCAGCCCCGCATCGGGCTCCCTGCTCCATGGGAAGCCTACTTCCCCCTCTCCCACTCCCCCTGCTGTGTTCCTTCTTTTGTTGTCTCTCTCTCTGTCAAAAAATAAATAAAATCTTAAAAAGAAAAAAATTCTATCCCTGTCTTATCCATTACTCATCAAAATGATACATTGAGATTTGTCTCATGTTTTAAGGACTATATTAATTTTATTACAAAATTAGAGTGATTATTTCAATAAGGCAATACAAAAACATTTCATGAAATTTGATTCCCGTTCACAATAAAAAACTTAGAAAAATAAGATTATAAGAAATTCTCAAAATCTCTTAAAGTGCATCTATTAGATGTCTACAGAAGAATATCATTATTGATAAAAACTTAAGCATTAAAATCAGGAAAGTAAAAATGTTGTTCTCACTGCTAGGATTCATTCTTAACGTGGAAACCATAGTTAAGACAGACAAGTAGAAGAAATAAGCAGCGTACCAATTGGAAAGAAAAAAAGATAACTGCATTTATGGACTATACAATTGTATATCAATAAAAAAATATCGGGGTAAATGATCAACATAATAAAAAATAACAATACTAGCAGAAATTTGTACAGTACTGGACATGTATAGGATGTGTTCTAAGTCTGTGGACATATTGCAATACATTCTTTATAACAAATTAATGAGGTTGTTTCTATCATTATCCCATTTTACAGATGAGGAAACTTTGGTGCACACTGGCTACATAACACAAATTAAAAGTGGCTGAGGAAGGAGTGGAATTCAGGCAGTCTGCCTACAGAGTCTATATGCTTAACCACCATGCTAGATTTTTCAACACACTAGAAATAACCAAATAGAATATGCAATTATAATAATGTAGCAGCAAGAGAAATTATTTAATACTCAATAATAAGTCTAATAAGAAAAGCATGACCCATTAAAAAATATACAATAATAGCCAAAAAAATTTTGGGATAGAAGAAATAGTAAGTAACATGCCATTGCAGCCAATAAAACTATACAAATAAGTTCTATTAATTAAATCCATGGAAACAATATATAATTGGTATAGGAATAAATAAATGGATCAATAAAACAGTGAAAAAATCAGAAAAAATTATATATGTGATACAGTTTTGGTAAAAGTGGTATTGTATATCAGAGTAAAAAATATATTTAATAGTGTTGAGATAATTAGGTCTCTATATGTGAAGATAAACATTTACACTCTTTCCTTATATTTTACACAAATAAATTATAGATGAACTACATAACTAAAAATAATAATATAAATTAGAAAAAATTTAAAAGATTGTTTTAGTAAATTTGTGGTGAGAAGGCTTTCCTAAACAAGACATGAAATCCAGAAGCCATAAAACTAAAGGCCAATATATTTAATTATTATGTTGTATTTATATTATTTATATTTATTATACTATAGTTATATATAATTTTTAATTATAAAAATCTGTATAATGAAACACACCAAAATGAAAAACATTCTAAGTGAAAAAAAATGGCAAAGTATTTAATAATCAAATAAATATCTAGAATATATACAGAACTCAAAATCAATTGAGTAAAAAAGAAAATTATGAACAAGAAATTTACATAAGGAAATATATAGCCAATTGTGTTTAAACAAAGATGTTTACCTTCTTCAGTAGGGATATAATATATATTATTTTATGCCCATCTATATTGGTTTTCTATTGCTTCCATAATAAATGACCAAAAACTCAGTAGCTAGAAACACAAATTTATTATCTTACAGTTCTGGTAGTCAGAAGTCTGAAACAGATCCCACTGGGCCAAAATCAAGGTGTCAGCAAGGCAGCATTCCTTTCCGGATGCTATAGGGGACAATCTGTGTTCTTGCATTTTCTAGCTTCTAGAGGCTTCCTGATATGCTTCTGTGATTCAGCTTATGTTACTTTAGGTTTCTTCCCATCTGAGATCCCACCAGGAGGGGTGTTTTGGGATAGGTTTCTCGTATCAATATATCTTAGCATCTTATAACTATATATGTGATTGTCTCAAAATACAAAGACTTTCTATTACTTAAAATATGGATCATTTTAGAATTCTAACTTATTTTATGTTATAATGAAAATGCTGTCTTAATGCATTTTCTCTTTTTGTGTGTGACTGATTTTTTTTTCTTTAACTTGTCTACAGTCTTTTTATTGAGAAGGTAATCTTGCAGTTCTTTTGTTGTATTCTATCTCTAACCCTGCTATCCATAGCGCTAAATTCAATGCTAGAACTATGTTAGGATTCAATATAATTTAATAACAGCAACTACAGAATCTTGAAGTTGGAATCAGTCTGAGATAATGTTAGCTCAGTTTACTCATTAGGGAGCTATTAGCATTTTGTGTGGGGCAATCCTTTGTTGTTCAGGAATTTTCCACATATAGTAGTATATTTAATACACTCTTGATTTTCCTTCCTTAGAACAGCCAAAACACCCAGAGACATTTCCAAATTTATCTTTCCAAGTGGGTACTTGGGAAGACAGGCTGAAGACCATGAAGAAAGTAGCCAAAATCAGAGTTATGATGAGTGTAGAAAAGTGGTAAAAACCAGTATTTCTTGACTCCCTTCCTCTCCTATTTCCTTTCTATAATTCTGTTTCATAAACTTATTTTCAGAATGCAACCTTTATATAGTCAACTAAACTTTGTATCTATTTTCAAATATAATTGAGTAAACAACTCAATATTCCATTAGCTTCTTGATTTCTTTATTGTTATGTATGTATTTTAACATTGTAGCATATATATGGAACAATTTTAAAAATCAGTCTTAGTGGATAAAATCATGTTTCACTCATAACAGTAACTGTTTTATTGATAGAGATATGTATTGGTAAATCTGCTTAATTATGATATAAAAGCAAGAGTTTGATATAAGTTAAAATGAACTACTTATCAATTTGATGAGATAATTAATGAGATAAGAAGAGATAAGTAATGAAGCTTACTCTTTACCAAAAAAATTATCATCGGAAAGAAGAAATACAGTTGTTGTTTTGCAGTGACACAGAATATATATACACTAAAATTTGACCCAGCAAAACATGTTTCTTGCCAACATAATAGAAACTTCTAGATTTTTTTTTTTCTAGATTTGGGTGAGTGAGAGGATAGCACATAACACATATGAAATAGAAATAAAAAATCCAAAATGTTTGCATTATATAAATATATGAAAAATATTAACAGTCATCCCAATCATTTGATTTATTTAATGAACACCCTGAAAGTCTACAATATACATGAAAAACCTAAGTTCTTCTGGGTAAGGAATTTGTGGTCCAAGAAAAAAAAAAAAAAAAACTTGATGGGAAGCTGAAAGAACACAAATTAGTGATATAAAGCAAAATGAAAGTCCTGGGGATATGCAGAGAGAAATTTGTATCAAGCTGTGAAAGAACCTCCCCCCCCAACCTTCTGCAGGTGACATCAGAAAGTCTCTCAGCATTGTGTACTTCAGTTGAAGTATAGGCTAGAAAGAAAGAGGCGCTGCATGGTCTGTGAATTGGAGGAACCAAGATTTGAGTCACTTATGGCAAAGAGGAAATACAGTGCTTAACTGGAGCTGATCCAAAAAGATTTCCTCATAGCTGCAAAATATTGATGTACATCAGATGCTAATGATAGCATTCAGGAATAAATCAGCTTTGCATCTCAATGAATATCAAGACCCATGTGCTTGTTACAAAACAGAAGCCAACAAATACACAGGAATCTATAGAAGCTTAGTAAGACTAATCACAGAAGCAAAGCCAGTCTCTAGAGATCCTTCTGACAAACCAGGAACAGAATGAAGGGACCGCAACAATTGCTGGTTAGATAAAAGAGTTGCATAGACCAAATAGTTGTCAGTGTCTATATGCAGCCTAGCCACTTAATGATTAATATCATTAATGTGTAATATTTTATTTCCTACTAATTAAACTTCTTAATATAATTTCTTGTAAGAGTGCCTGTCTAGTATTTTAGCTCTTGCTAGAAAGGGCTGGGAAAAGAGGAAATATGCCTCCTGGCGAAAGTCCATGAGAATAATTATCCAAAGAAATGCATGCCACAAAGACAACTCACTGAGGTGTTATCTGCGTAGGTGAAAACAAAACTCCTAATTGGTTTTTGTTCAGTTTTCATTCAAAAGCTACTGCACCACAAATTTGTGTTTGAGGTGGGTTCGCTCTAAGCAGATGCTTTTATTTAAGGTTAAGACAAGAATATACACCAGAGGTCAGCAAAAAGAACACTAATTCTGAAATGGTGGCCCAGAAAAATACTTAAGGCTCACCTAAATCCCCCTCTTCTCAGAGCCTTCCTTCACCCAGCCTCAACAGGAATACTCTCCTGTTCTTGAGATTACAGTGCAAATAATAATAATAAATACTATCCCCTGCTTGTGGCTCCACCAGCCATAGTCACCCAGTGGACTTCCTGTGGTCATGGGCCCCTCATTATAGCAGACCAGGAAGCTCAGTGGATATTGTCTTCTTTTAAACTTTCCCTGTAGAACAGATACATATTAAGAAAGGGAATATATTTCCACATTTTTTAAAGAACACATTTTTTAAAGGTCATCAAAACAACATGGGATGACTGAAGGAATAGGTGAGTTCTGGTGCTGACAGGACTTATTACCCACGTGCTGCACATGTCTTTTGTATTATAAGGCCCCTTCCTTAGGCTGCCTGCTGAAGGCTCTCCTGTGGTGATGTTTTCTGTAGCTATTATCAAAGAAATAATAGATATGTGTTGATTATTTACTATACATCAGATACTCTGAAATACATAATCTTATTTAATCATTACAAGGAACTTTGTATATATCATCCCCTTTTTGCAAGTGAAGAAACTAAAGCCAAGCAATATAGATAACTTGCTAAAAGTTACAGGGGTACACAGAACTGTTGAGGGGCAGACAGTATCCTTGAACTCAGGTGTTATGACTCAAAGTCAGAAGTGAGGCTTTGTCATCAAAGAGCTAATATCCACTCTGCACTCTCTCAATGCCTTGTTTCCTCAATTATAATAAAGGAATACTAACAGTAGATAATAAGAGTACTTATATCACAGGATTGGTAAGATGATTAAATTAGATGTTTTATGTTCAAATGCATAAATTATTTTATATACAAATATTAAGTATTCAATAAAGTCAACTACTGTTTTTATAATTACAACCTGAAAGTATCATATCCTCTATTCTTCCCTTTAATTTAATAATCCTACTTTATGCCAAGTACTGTTCAAGATGATTGGTACATAGATTTTATCCATAAGGAGTCACAGACCTTGGGGAAATATATATGAAATAGAAATTATTGAACATTTATATGCTACAGTGGAGACAGGTATATGCAGAGCTTGATGGAGAGTAAGTGAATATAAGTCTCAAATTCTGTCAGGGCAAGAAGATGGATAAAATGAGGCTTTATAAGGAATGTTGGCATTCACCAGAAATTATAGACTTTTCCCCCTAGAAATAATACATGTGAAAAGAAAGCAGAGTAGTATCACTTGTATTATTTCTAATGGGAAGTCTGCTATAAGTCTTAACTTTGTTCCTTTCTATGTAATTGTATTTTTCTCTCTGGGTGCTTTTAAGGTTTCTTTTTTTCTTTCTTTCTTTCTTTTCATCACTTCCTTTAAGCAATTTGATCATGATGTGTCTTGGTGTGGTTTTCTTCCATTTCCTTCTGCTTGGGAATCACTGAACTTCTTAAATCTATAAATTTAGGGGGGCACCTGGGTAGCTCAGGCATTAAGCGTCTGCCTTCAGCTCAGGTCATGATCCTGGGATCCAGCCCCGCGTTGGGCTCCCTGCTCAGCGGGGAACCTGCTTCTCCCTCTCCCACTCTCCCTGCTTGTGTTCCCTCTCTCGCTGTGTCTTTCTCTGTCAAATAAATAAATAAAATCTTAAAAAAAAAATCTATAAATTTAGGGTTTTCATCAAATTTGGAAAATTTTTACCTCTCTTCCATAATTTTCTTTTTTTCTCTTCTTTTCCCCTTCTCCTTTGGAAACTCCACATATACATATGTAGGCCACCTGATGCTTCCCATTACTCACTGACACATTGGGGGTTTTATTGTTGCTGTTGTTGTTGGTTTTGTATAGTTTCTACTACCAGGCCTTCAAGGTCAATATTGTTTTCTCCTGCAAATTTTTCTTTTATTAATGAAATTCAGTGTGTTTTTATAAACTGAGCCATGTACTTTTCCTTCTGGAAGTTATTTTGGATCTTCATATCTTCCCTGACTCTACTTAATGTGCTCAATCTTTTCTTTCTTGAGAATTTCAAATATAGTTATGATAATTTTTAATTGCTTGGCTACTACTTCTACTATCTACACTATTTCTGGATTTATTTCTAGTGATTGATTTTTTGCTCCATTATGTGTCATATTTTTTTGTTTTTTTGCATATCTGGTGATTTCTGACAAGATGCCAGACATTATGCTTTTATCTTGTTGGGCTCTGGATGTTTTTATGTGCCTATAAATATTCCTGAGCTTTGTCTTGGGATGCAATTATGTTACTTAAAAATGGTTTGATCATTTATAGTTGTTTTGTGCTTTGTGAGGTTGATCCAGAACAGTGTTTCATCTAGGGCTAATATTTTTTCCCATTACCAAAACAGTACTTTTTTGAGTACTATATCAAATATTCCATGAATTATGAAGTTTTTCTGTTGTGGCTTATGGGAACACAATTATTGGTTTTATGAAAATTAAAGGGATTTTTTTTTGTGCCTTTTGAGTGTCCCTCTCCTCCTGGATGTGAAGTAGTTTTCCTATGCAAATTCACTGATCAGTACTCAGTTGAAAACTTAAGGAGAACCTCTGTGGATATCCAGAACTCTCTCTCTGTGAAGCTTTCTTCTGTCTGACACTTCCCTGTAAACTTAGACTACCTTGCCCTATCTTAATTTTTCAATCTGTTGCCTCAGCACAGGGCAATTGTTATTCTCCACTTCGATACCCCATCTGTGTGCTACAGCCAAGAAACTCTCATTAGGCAGTAGGATGGGACCAACAGTCTTTATTTCACTTTTCTCAGAAATCTCTATCTATTGCTACAGGATGTCTAATGTCTAAAAAAGACATTGTTTCATATATTTTTTCTAGTATGTTAGTTTTATCATTTGAGAGGATATATCTGTTCCCTATTACTCCATATGACCAGAAGTGGAAGCTCCTGAATATATTCATATTAAGATGCCTATTAGACATCCAAGCAAAGACATCAAATAGGCATGTGGATATTTGAGTCTGGAGTTCAAGGTGGTCATCAACAAGATCATATCAAGAGTTAGTATAAATAGGGGTGAGAGATAAAAGAACAGAGTCCTGGGTCACTCTAGAACTTAGAGGCAGGGCGATAAAGAGAGCAGCATATAAGAGCAAAGAAGGAGCCATAAGGTAATGGGAAAATAGGCACATAGAAGGTTTTTGAGTCAAAGGAAGAAAATACTTTAAGGAGAAGAGCAATATCAAATGATCCAGAAGTTCCAAGTATGATGAAAACCAAACAAATTACTATTGGACTGAATAACATGGGAGCAATTGACGATGTTGATAAAGGCAGTCTCTGTAGGGTGTGGAGATGAGGAAACTTGGTTGAGGTGAACCCAAGAGATAAATGAGAGAGAACTGGTATACAGAAATCTTTCAGGAGGTTTTGATGTAAAGAGAAGGTGAGTATAAGATGAAAAAACAGCAGGGGTTGGCAGAAAATCCTTACAGTGTAGTCTATTGGTCATTGGTTCTCTGCTTTAGCATTAGAATTACTTGCATGACTTGATAAAGCTCAGATTTCAGGACCTCCATTCCAGAGTCTCAGATTCAATAAGTCTAACACATTCCTAGGTGAAACCTCATGGGTGCTAGTCCAGGCATTACAATTTGAGAACCACTCTTCTATACCTATCAGAACCCTGCATTCCAGTTTATTGCCACTTGAGAAAACAGAAGAGAAATTAACTTATATATGAATGTGAGTAGTTGAAAACAACTGAAAATGTTGGTTTTCAAATAATTAATATACACGTTTGTATGTGTGTTATATATTCTATCAAGGATTCTTGTCATAATTCTTTAATAAAAACAATGAAATTTATGTTGAGTTTTAGATAACCTAAAAAATTAAATATCAAGCCTGGTACTCAACCACAGATCATGAAATCATCTGTCTGTGCAAATGAGTTTAAGAAAAATTTCCTTTGTGATAAAAATTTATTTCAGCTGTTAATTAGTATCTGTTTTCCTACTATATGGATTAAATTTTTTATTTCTCTTAAAATGGGAATCTGGAAGTTTTTCCTAGTCACTGGCACCTTATTTCAAATAAGGAGTCTGGGAAAAATACTTCCTAAATATTTAATTAAGTTAATCACCAAAAATAGAAGAGTGCACAGTGACCTAACCAGCTGCACAAAGGGATATGAGTAGGAATGGGAATTACATATTTTAGGAATGGGCAATGGTGCAAACTGGATGCAAATGGTACAAATCTTCATGTACCTGCTCATAATTTTATTGATGGAGGTACATGATTGATATATCATCTAGCTCTACATCTATTCAGTTCAGCCAAACAACATGGGTAGTATGGAGGTAGGCACATAATAGGACTTCCATAATTATGGGAATGTTGTCTATCCAGTGGACTAATAAATGGATAGTAAAGTATGGCCCCTGGGCCAAATCTGGCCACTACTGTTATAAAATATTATTGGAACCCAGCCTACCCATTAGTTCACATATTTTTCCTATAGCTACCTTCCTACTACAATAGCAGAGTTGAATACTTGAGTTAGTATGGCCCACAAAGCCTAAAATATTTACTATCTGACACTTTATAGAAAAAGTTTGCTGCCCCCTGACAAGATTATGGACAGCATGAGCCAGGTGTTTTGGATTCCTGTGTTCTTCGCATGTCAAAAACTGTCATTCTTATTCTAATATTTAAATCAATCAAAAAGCCAATAAAGGCAGGAAAATGCAGTATAAAGGCATCTGATGTACCTTTTCATATTACTGCATCTCATAAGCAAATTGATGCAACCTCTTGGGGCATGTATTCTACATGTTTTGTGTATGTTACTTTCCCACCACTCTTTATAACAAATTTTTATTTTAGATAGCATATTACAATTTCTTAAAAATCCAGCAGTAGAATAGGGATTTTTTCTCTCCCTCTCTCACATCTTTCTCTCTCGAGAAGTTGGACATAAAGCGTGATGATCTCATTGTTATCTTTAGATGTGGCAATGACACTTTTTATTTTCCCACTTATTTATCCCAGTTTCCTACTTATTGATTATGGGGTATCATAGCATGGATAAAAAGGGAAAAAATCTTTATCGACTTCCTATTATGGACCAGATACTGAATTAGTTAATTTATAAACACAATCTAACTTAATTCACTGAAAAATCTTATGAGGAAGTTTCTTTCTCTGTCTCAGTTTCTTGAGGCTTCGAGACAGGTTAAGATCAGAGAAATAAACCAGATCCATGAGACACAAAGCCTGTGTTTTCTTCAGTGTATCTGTTAACATATTTTATACTAACCTTTGAGTTAAGAGACTATCTTCTATGGGAAGATAACTAAAGATTCTTATTTTTATTTTCCAGAATCTCAAAGATTAGGAGTCATCTATAATACATGATCAAGGTAGCCCTAAATGCACATGGATATAAAACCTAATAGTAATTTTAGACATCATAGGAAGGCCTTATGATCCAAAGTAAGTCAAGTGTTCATTTGTTGTTTATTCAATCATAAAAATATTTATTGAGCTCTTACTCTGAGCCAAGCCAATTCTAAATGTTCAGAATTCAATTTTGAACTTGCCACTGTTATGGACTGAATGTTTGTGCCCCCTCCCAAATTCATATGTTGATGTCCTAATCCCCAATCTGATAGTGTTTGTAAATAGGGCCTTTGGGAGGTAATTAGAATTAGAAATTGAATTAGGTCATGTGGGTGGAGCCTCCATGACAGGATTAGTGTCTTTATAAAGAGATGACAAGCCTGGATTAGCTGTCTCAACAATGTGAGAAAAAACCAAGAAGATGGTTGTCTACAAAGCAGGAATAGCACTTTCACTAGAAATCAAATGTGCTGGCACCCTGATCTCAGACATTCCAGCCTCCAGAACTATGAGAAATAAATTTCCATAGTCTAAACCCCCCAGTCCATGGTTTCTTGTTATAGTAGCCCAAACTAAGGCAGGCATTGTCCCTGTCCTTATGGAATTTTTGTGTTAAAGGTCTGAGATCTTATAAAGGCCTGTATGTCCCTTTTATATTTACATCAATTCATAGGTTATAAAGTGCTCTCAAAACATTATATGCTTATCTCAGCTGTGTGAAATAGGTCTTGTTATTTCAAACATCTAATGGTATAGTGAGCCTCATACGTAACAGACTTAAGTAGCATATCCATAGCTAATGTATGGAAGTGGAATAAAAACCTGAGTCTCTGACTCCAGAGCCAAAATTCCATTCACTATACTGCAACAAACTTTTTTTAAAATGAAAATAATCTTACAGTTCACATTAAGCAATATATTAGATATTACTGGAAGTTATTCTCATAATAAATTTTGGTCCTAAAGGAATTCTCTGTTCTAATCGAAATCCAAATAGCAGAATGCTAAGACTAGAAAGGCTCCTAGAGATTATTTCAACCTAAATTACTCATTTTACAGATGAGGAAACAGAAACCTAGGAAAATACAGGGATCATAGCCCATCAGAGAAAGAACCAGTGAGCTTCCTAATTGCAGTTCAGCCCTCTTCCCAGTACCCTAGGAAAACTTTTTCCTAGCATTAGTATTCCTGCTATTATATGCTGCCTTACTGTGTTTAATGGGGTTGTGTGATCAACTTTTATATTCTAATAATCCAAATCCATTTGGCTGGATGAAAATTTTGTTCTCATCTTTTCTTTTATTCATCAAAATGCCAAAGAAAGCCCATACTGAACTATTGCATATCCTAAAATGTTACTGCTCACATTTATGTTCTCTTGTTCCAGGAGGGAAAAAAACACTATTAAATTATAACGAATCTGTTTTGTAATATATTCCACAGCTTTACAATAGCCTGAAATGTGAGCTTGATGATAGGCATCTCCAAATAAACTCACATCATTTCCTCTGTTCTCTGCCTATTTGGACAGTTGGTCGATGCCTTCACTCATCTGTAAATACTATGTGGCCTATGTTATACAGCACAGTTTGTTTCAAAATCTACAAGGACACAAATCAATAACACTGCCTACCATTTTTTAACACTAGATTTGAAAGGTACAGAAGTGTTCGGGCAAATTTGCTTTATTACAGTCATAATTTGGTATATGTGTATTGTGTATTTATATACATACATGCTGTCATCTCCTTTTTCATATTCTTATGGCCAGTGATAAACATTTCAGAAATATTACCATTCTTATTCATTTTTATTGCACTGGTTAAGGAAAGTATTTATGTTTTTGCCACTTTGAGGCTTGTAGAAAAGCCTCAACCCCAATTTCACTGTAGAGGCCAAAATGAATAGCTAAAGACGACCTTCAAAGTCAGATGTTATGGATTCAGATTTCAGCTTAATCATTTGTATTATTTGACTTTGAACAAGTAACTTAGCCTTTCTGTACCTCAGTTTCATCATCTGAAAAAAAGTGGGGCTAATTTACTTCTTAGGATAGTTTGTAAGATTAAATGAGATAACCTATATACACTTTTTGGCTCCACTCCTGGTACACAGCAAGCACTCAGTATACATTAACTATAATCATAATAGTGATGACAGTGATCATGACGAAGGTGTGGATTATGATTTAATTGCTCAGATTACAAATGTCCAAGTCAACAACAAATGACCCAGAATCAGTTCTATAGGGCTTATTTAAGTGCCCTGTGTTGGGGAACTCAGGTAGATTTCTAGTAACTGTGTATGATCATCAACTATGAACACATCATGCTGTGAACACACATGCTAAGACCAGCATTACTAATAGAGGACCTGAAGAAGCAATGATTAATACAGTGTACTTAGAAAACTCACTATAGGTGTGGATTTGTGATAGAGAATGTTAGCCATATGTAAAATTATATAGATCCACCCCTTTCCTGACAGGCAAACCAAATGGGGAATATGCCAAGGAAGAGGCCCTGAATTATAGGGGAAAGAATACTAGATTATGTCCAAGGAGAAAAATGGGAGCGGGGGGCGGGGGCAGGCAGCTAAAATAACACTGTGCACAGCAAGTTATCTAAGGTGTGGGCATGATAGTGACTATGGAACCATTATAGTTAGAGAATCACAGGAGATTAGAGTGAAAAGCAGAAAACAGGAGTGAGTTGTGATCTGGTTTAGTCCTGGAGAACTCCACCTGAGGGGTTTCCCTGCTTGCTTTTAAAAAGGGCCATGGTAGGAATAACAGGAGATGGGCAGAGTAGGGATTGTCAGCTGAAGTCTGTATACATTCATTGATTTATCTAAGACCACAGAGCTTGTTAGTTGCTGATCTAGTTTTAAAACCCATGTATGCTTACTCATAGTTCTGAACTTGTTCCATTAGATCACATGAGAAATGCTGATTCAGACTAAGTCACGTATGACTAGAAAGTACTTTCATAAAAATATGTTCACTTACTAACATGATTCTCATAGATCTGATGATCCTAGACCCTTGTAGCAAATTGTACCAATTAGATTAAAAAATGGTCATTATATAGGAATTTAAAAAATTATCAGTTTCCACTAAATATAAAAGATTAATATGTATCTATGTTGGTCTTTTAGAAGTACACACATACTTGAATACTACTTTGGACTTCTACAGCTTTCTAATTTATTGGTTTCAATTTTAAAACCTTCTTTGTCTGTAAATGTATCTAACAGCCATATTAATACCCACTGCATAACCCATTATGAGTCAGAACACATCAAGCTTCTGCTCAAGGCCCTTTGTGGCTTCTTAGGTAAAAACCGATGTCCTTAGGACAGCTACAGTCCTGTCCATGAGCTGATTCATATTCTCTCTCTGGCCTCTCTTGTTCATGGTGCTCCAACTATTCTGGCCCCTTCATCATTCCTGCTATGGTGCCTTGTACTTTTTCTTTCCCTACTTGTCATTCCCTTCCTGATCCCAGATATCCACATAGATGACTCTCTCTTCCTGTAGGCCTTTACTCAGAAGTCACCTTCTCAATGAGTTCTTCACCGGCCCTTGAACAAACATTTCAATGTACTAGATACTTCATATTTCCTCTCCCTGCCTTATGGGTTTTTTTTTCCTTCATTCTAATTGATATATTTCACTTATTTGTTTTACTTATTTGTTTTTCTACTACCAGCATATAAATTCCATGAGAGCAAGTTTTCATTTTGCTTTGTTTTGTTCAGTGCTAGATCCTCAATGACCAGAACATTACCTACATTTAATGAGGAAATAAAGGAATACGTAAAATACAAACAAACCAATGTATGTATGAATTCTGGTTCCTTTAAAATTAAATTTAAAATTTTGTGACTTCCCTGCTAAAGAAGCAATACTAAATGACTTTCAAACTTTATAATATAGGCTTTAAAAAACTCTGACAATGAATTCCCTCAAACTGACCTTTTATACTTAGCCAATTTAATTTCTGTCCATATGAGTGAAAACTTTTCTCTTCTACAAAATGCTCTCTTTGGTAGCTTCTAGGATCTTCAGTTTTTGCATCCATACCATCATTTTCCCTTTTGAAAATCCACTCTTCCTCCTCTTCTCTATTCCAAATATTGCCTCCTTAAAAGTCCAGCACAAGTTCCTTTTTTTCTAGGAACAACTCTCCTATTCCAGCTAGCTAAACCTCTCTTTGATAATACTCATCTGAGGTATTTTTTGTAGCAATGTCTTGTTCTGGAATATAACATTTTGTTCATACTTTTAAATTACTATTATTTATCTCTTTTCTTAGTTGTGAGTCTGTTGAAGTCTCAGTGTTTTACAGTTGTGTGAAACCTCCTTCATGCCTAACTTAGTGTCTTATATATACATGCTCAGAAAATATCTGTTGGTAGGTTTATTCTTATGGTTGTTGTTAGCAATGCAGTGGTTTGGTTTAAAAGAGCATTTAAATACAATAGGATAAATAAATTGGTGGAATAGTCAGACTGGAATAATCAGAAATTAGAGTCTCTGCCAACAAACCTGTCTTTGAAAAATAATTACCCATTTTATCCTCAATCCCATTAGAGCATTTCTAAAGGATAAGTGAATAGGCATGCTCTCAGTGTCCTAGGATATGAAGTGGGAAGCCTTACCATTAAGTCACAAAGGCAAACTTTTATTCTCTCCCAATTTCTATAGCTAAACTAAATTTAATCCCAGTGTTTCAGGAATGAGAGAAGCAGGCAAAATTATTGAGCAGAATCTACTCTATTGCTTTTGTATCAGCCTTTAAAAGGATAGTTTAGTCCAGACTCAGGAAGGTATGTAATCCTTCAGAAAAGCAATGTAACAAGCTCAACAATAAGGCCATGTACAATCGGGTACTCACACTCCTGAGCTGTTTATCTCAATTTTACATCTTGCTTGTCATTTTGAAAGGCATTTTTCTCTTAAAATCCTATCTGTTTCTGAAGACAGTAAAGCTATATCCTAATACGGCAACAATTGCTGTAAATTTTTGTTATTTATTGAAATCATACTATTGTGTCTATTGTTCCTACTTCATTTTCAAGAATAAATTGCTTGAAGTGTGGGTTAGTACATAAATATCCCTCTGCAAATTAAATGGTTGTCAAAAATGTTTGGGGGAAATTGCATTGAAGAGTAAACCAAAACACTGCATGATTTATCATTGAGCCTGCTCAACTCTCTAGCAGTACATCGAAAGTCAGAGAGGAGGAGCCCTTCCCCAAGCAGCTCTCTTCTGTGAGTGTGTGTGCGAGCTCCCATGTATACCTCAGGCCAGTTTGGAAAAGGAGTGTTAGGGCTGCAGTTAATGACTGTTTAAAAGTGAAGTAATTTAATCTGAAGGAGGAAAGATTTCCATGGCTGTGAGTGTGCTCTGGAGCTTAAGAAAAAGGAATTGCCATTGACCTTGTTAGTTTAATTAAGTGATTCCCAATTAAGAGACTAACAGAACGTTGGCAGCTAATGACATGCAAACTAATATTGGCTTCAAAGTGTATGCTATAATTCCTGATGATGATGATGATGATGATGCCAACAATGCTGTATCTCTAGCTACTATGAAGCAGTGCATTAAAAGGACAGAGCATTCTAAAATATATGCATTTGATATTGCATTGGAGGAAAAGCAGCAGGCACATATCTTTTGTGGAAGGCTATATGTCCACTTGGGGAGGGACATGATAAATGGAGAAACAGAGAGAGAAAATAAACCCAGCAATAACATTAATACCCCTTAAACCCTTATAGATTAAATATCTTATATATTTATTTATTACTTGGCTCACTAAATATTTATTTTGTGCCTATTTGATCAGTGAGTGGAGAGATAGAAGTAAATTGTGTTTATCCATGTTTCTTTTTAGCTTCCATGCCAGCTCAGACTTGGCCAAATTGTTTCCTAGAGTAGAGATATCTAAAGAGTGAGCCAGGCAAATCCAAAGGTGATCAGTGTCAAAATAAATTCTAGAGTGTTTTTGGCAGTCTGTTCTCCAAAGATATTGGCTTCACATAAGCTACTGGGTAAACCCACATTGTCTCCTAATGGTAATTCATTTTCATGCACATGTGGCCTCAGGTCATTGTCTCTGTGGTGTGGTCCATAGGCCCTAAGAGAGCTTGTGCCTGGAGATCTTTCTCAAAGTTATAGTTTTACAGTGTTCTCTTGCAGCATTTGTTTTCTGAAAATCATTACACTTTCTTCTAGGCATTTTTAACTAGAACCTATATATATATTCCAGTAGGGTTTTGAGATTTAGACCAAACTATTTGTCATCTCTGCATTCCCCAGAAGCTTTTCAAGTAGTCTTCTCCAAAGCTGGCTAGGATTTCTGGTGGAACAGAAGGTGCTTCACTTTGACTACCATAGCTTTACCTTCCTATTGAGGATTCTCAGGTACCCTTTAATGAAGCAGGACAACTGCTTCATTAAATATTTCAGGAAATCAAATGTGCCCGTCAACAAGAGGTACCTGATGATAAGAAGTATTCCTGCCCAGTAGTTTAAACATTTCAGCCATAAGCTTTTTAAAGACAAGGACTGTGTCTTTTCCTTTGTTTTAGCTATCTCTCTATCTTCCATATAAGAGAAATACATCGATATTGTCACTCAGTAAATGTGCACAAATAAAGTAATAAAAGAATTTACAGTTTATTTTAATTCACCAAATTTATAAGTCTTTCCTCACCTTGCTATTGATAAATAAACGCTCTTTGTAACAAATCTCGCATGTGGGCAAGGTGACTTTTATATACATAACTGTATATCTAACACACAAGATATTTCTCTCTTCCACAGACATTGTCAAACACTCATAGTAAACTTCTTGCAGCTGAGCCATGGTATAACCATCCTTCTCAACCTGGATGTTCCTGCTAATTAATCTACTTTGAATTAACCTATTTCCACCATGACATTAAAGAATTCTTCATAAAACACATACCATAACTGGGGAAATCATCGTGTAGCCAGAAAGTGACATTTTATGCACATGAAAGAACTAAAGGGCTGGGTTTCAAGACAACTTGAAATTGTCTATCCTGCAACTCTCCCCTTATTGCCTGCACCACACATGAACAATATGGTGGAAATAGTAACTACCTCTTTTATTTACCACCCATAGCTAAATGGTCCAAGTTCTGGCAATTCTTCTACCCACATAATATCTTTGGAAACTTTGCTCCACTTGTGGTGTTATTTTCTTAATTCTGGCTCAAATAACTTCTCTCCTGAATTACTTAAATTATCTCCTTTTGTCCCCAGTTATTTCCTTCCTCTAATTTTTCTTACAAACAATTTTCAGAGTGATGTTTAGGAAATTTGAATTTTATTACATTACTACTCTACTTAAAATCCACAGTAAGTACTCATACTTGCAGAATAGTATTCAAATTATTTAATATAAAATATAAGGCTCTGGAGGAGGAGGCTGTTATAAAAATCTATCATCATCTGTTCTCAAACCGCCCACATTACAATTCTTTAAGGCAATATTTCTGTTCCTTTTCTTGATACCTTTGTGAGTACTGTTGCTTCTACCTCTCTACTTAGAATACTCATACTATCTTCATCTTATCTATTGATTCATTAATGTGTTTCAGATTTCTAGGGATTCTCAAGGACTCTATTTGGGGCTGGAATGGACAAGTGGGAAAAAAGATACACAGATAGGACTTACATATGACCCTTTTAAATTATACTTCAACTAATCAGTTTAATTTTTATCAGTTTTCATATTGGAGTTCCTTTGTAAGATTATGTTTAAATAAGGAATTTTGTACTCTAAAAAATTAATACCACTGAGCTTCCCTGACCCCTGTTATTTTAGATTGCTGATTATCTTGGTTGGCCCACTTGCAAAATAAAAAACTAGGACATATAAATGTTTTTGAAGATTTTTAAATTCATGTATTGGTGAACTTGGAAAACTTAGAGCAAATAATCAGTAGTCATAATGTCCTATTTAAGTATATTTTCTAAGCAATGACTGGAAAATATTTCTGTTATCATTCTCCTTACAGTGTTACATTTTAAGAATGAACTCTGAACCCTTAGGGAACCCATGGATGGGGTTTAGAGATTCAGTGAAACTCTTGAAATGGTATGGGAATCTTTTTTAAGCATTTCTCTAGGAAGAGGGTTCATAAGTTTATTAGAGTCTCGAAAATTCCAAGATGACAAAAAAGTTTAAGTACTTTATAGAGAAAAACAAGGCAAAGCTAATTGTAAGATGAAATATATTTCTCTTTAAAAGTATAAATTCAGGGGTGCCTGGGTGGCTCAGTCGTTAAGCGTCTGCCTTCGGCTCAGGTCACGATCCCAGGGTCCTGGGATCGAGCCCCGCATCAGGCTCCCTGCTCAGCGAGAAGCCTGCTTCTCCCTCTCACACTCCCCCTGTTTGTGTTCCCTCTCTCGCTGTGTCTCTCTCTGTCAAATAAATAAATAAAATCTTAAAAAAAAGTATAAATTCAATATAACAAAAGGCAAGAAAATATTACCCATAATAAAACATTCAAATACAAATTAATTGCCTCCAACATTTTGCAGGTTCTTTTATCTTATCATATCCAGCTTTAGCTCACATAAAGAAAGATTTTGTTCTATAACTTAAAGAACATGAGCAAATAGTCTAAACTTATGTAAGTTAGTTCAAGAGATAGACAAGACTTACATGGTTAAACATCACCATGGAAGTAAGAGCCAAGGACTCGCTTGATCACTACTAAGAGCAGATAAAAAAGCATCTAGACATCTAGAATGAGTAAAAGGTGCATTTTCTGATATCCCAAAGAATGGAGAGAATTTCTGTAAGTTTATTTTAGATACTTTTCATTGAATGTATAACTGAATATGGAGTCACTTTTAACTAAGACACAGCATTGTTGGTTTCATTTGAATATCAAAAACAATTATTTTTTTATTATGGTGAAAGTGTTCAAATCCTTGAGTCATTGCCAACCATCTCTCTTGGAAGAATCTACATCTGGGCAATATATTTCTGCCTCCCTCTACCAACTGTGTACCACCTGTAATGGGTCATATCTGATGACACCTTAAGTGGATCCTAACCTGCAAAGGGTCTATTATTCCCTTTCCAAAGAACTGGAGTATAGAAACCATAAGAATCAAACCATCAAATAATGATGGGCTCTTGAACTGAAAAGTCATGTCAAGTTGGAGTGAGACTAGGCACCAGGGCTAGTAAATTAAGTCCATGAGCAAGTTTTGGGAAACACAAAGACCGTGAGAAAAGGAATGAGAAAATAAGCAAAAGATTGCAAATGCACTTAAATGAGAGATGGAGGCAATGGCTTTTGTTACAACCTCCCATTTCCAGCTGCCCTGTGACACTTGATAATCCAAGGATTATCTGCTAAAGTCTTTAACTAAGTAGCTTTCTACTTGAGTCTTCTTGCATGTGTTCAGTTCTTGGAATTGAAAACATCAGGACATTTCATGCTCTGCCTGGCCTTCAATATTAAACTTGTATGGAGCAACAACAACAAAGATAAAGGCTTGAGAAGTCAGTCATGAAGAACTGGAACAATAGCTAGAAAACGAGGACGGAAATGCGCCTAATAAAATACAAAAAAATTATACAAATATACATACACACATACATATATATGTGTATACACACACACACACAAATACAAACTTGCTTAATTCTGAAATTTTAGGTCCTGTGAAGTAGCTCTGAGAATGCCTTTCACCCCTCTGTGAGCCAAATAGATCCTTAATTAATGATATTACAATTCCCACCACCATTATTACTACTGTTACCACTACTCATACTACTACTATAATAAAATGAGTCCCTCTTATCTCACAGCACTCTGCAGTGTTTGAGTGCTTTCTCATCCAGTTCCTCATCTCATTCCCTTAGAAAGCCAGTGATGTCTGTATAGAGGACTTTTTTATTCCTTTATTCTGGTCAAGAGACTGTACCTCACGAAGTCAAACATTCTGACCCCAGATTAATTCTGCCCTTACCATTACATTACAGAAATAGTTGCATACAACTTTTCTGTTGAAATTTACTCTAAATTTAAAAATACTGAATCCATCCTGAAAATCCACTGTCTTTAGTTCAAAGAAGCTCAGAGAAAAGGATATATTTGGAATCAGCAAAATCTATTCATTCCTAGAAGTCTCAAAACCCAGACACTAGTACTGTGGGGGAAAAATGGTTAGATATAACAAACCACGTGCCTATTACCTATTTCAGCAGTGATTATACACTATACACCAGCTATATGTACATCACTGTGCTAAGGACTGAAGGTAATAAAAGGGAAAATAAGCTAGCTTTCAAACTGTTTTCTATGGATGAAAACCAAATTTAAGCTGTATGGATTTGCAGAACTATGGATAAGAGAGAAATTGGGCTCAAAGAGCCAACAAAGAGTATAACAAAGATAGAGGATGATATGCAGCATGAAATACACCGTTAGAGTATGTGTAGATAGAAATGATTTTACTCTGTAAATACCAGAAATTTTTATTGAATTTGAATACTGTTTTTTTAGAAATATGAATCCAATTATTGATTATAATATGGCTTGGAAAGAAGGATTAGCAAAAGCAAGATCAGTTAGAGAATAATTAGGAATAATTGAAGCAAACAACTTAAATCTGAGTTGGAAAAGAATGGAAGTGAATAGAACAAAAAAATAGGGGAAAGCACTAAAATCACAGAACTTTCAAGTTAGACTTTAGAGCTCATGATATTCAAGTTCAGTAATCTTATAGATGGAAATAGTAGCCAATATCATGTAATATGACAGAATTTAGAAATGAGTTCTTAGAGAATATGTCACCCATTTTCCTTCATTTTAGAAATGTAGAAACTGAGGCCCCAAACTCTAAAGTTATTTACACAATATGGCAGAGTTTACCAACCATTTGGGAACCAGAATTCCATTACAGTAACTCTTCTTCTCTTTAATCCTTCTTTTAAAATCCATGTTGGTCTGCTTGCATCAGTGTTTATTACAAAATATATAATTGAAAGTCATCGTATTAAGCAAAAGTCAAGCAGCATTTTTATGTCTTTCTCTGATCCACCTACTGGATGATTCCACTTATCCATTCTTTATTATAATAGAGATTCTGTTACCAGACAAGTAATACATAGTAAACAATTCTTTCTTTCTTTCTTTCCCCCTCCCCCTCCTTCCTTCCTTCCTTCTCTTCTCTTCTCTTCTCTTTTAAAATTTTGCTTACTGAGAAGTCATTCTCAGAAGATGCCCAGTGAAATTTGAATACATGAGTTTCCTTGACTTTGTAATATATGATGCAAATAATAGTGCCATTAAAAAAATGGAACATGTGGAGTACCTGCTTTCAAATCTAGGATTTTAGAGCCCTGAAATATGAGCAGGAAAGACCACATATATATCTTTTATTCCAAACAAGTAGAAATAAGGGACTTCAGGGATAGAGCTTATGATATGTCATTATGGGGGCTATTTAGAGGTTAACACAACAAGGGGCGTTTCAGTGCTTAACATGGCAAGATTAAGAATGCTAATGCAGTATTTCTCATTTTTCAATATATCATCAAGAGTTGTACAGCCCTACTACAATTGGTGCCTAAGGCAGCCTGTAAGAGAGACATCTTATCAGGCTAAAACCTTTCTATTGAGGTCACCATGTAAACAGTTAATGAAGCAGAAACTCTCTGGGGATTCATTGACTGAGCACATTTAGATGAGTTCTATAGAAATGTTCAATCGGTGGTAGGGGAATTACTTCAATGATGCTTTAACAGAAACTGTGGACATTCAACCCTCCCTGCATTCAATGGTTTGTTCATAATTAATTTTCTATTTTCTGAGCACATGTAACAATTTGACTATAATTTTTTTTATTATAAGCATTAACACTTAAGCCAGAGGTCACATAGCACATTAACTGTCCAGTCCAATTGAATAGAAGAGATTTGAGTTGCCAACTTCTTTTACATTGGCTAGTCAGTTTCAGGGAAGTAACCCCTGTATAATCCTGCCATGAACATGTAGTGAACCATCATTGGTGTTTTATTTCCACCATAACCACCATGATCATCCTTTCAAAGAATGTGCATTGTGTACCTGCATAATTAGGAGTACATTATTCTTATGTAAATATCTTTGTTATATATACCCTTACTTAGTATTCAAAATGTGCCATGCATTATTGTAAATTCTTCACAAACATTAACTCAATTTAGCAAAATTTGCTTGTTACACACTCTTGAATCTCTTGTCACCAGAATATTTTGGTCCTCCTGAGACACTCATATTTTCTTTGAGGATTTTAAGAACTAGCCCGATTGTTTTCTTTCTCACCCCATCTACTGCCATGTTTCTCCTTTATATCAACAGACATGTTGATGATCCATCTGATAAACTGACAGAACTTTTTTTCTACTCCCTCAGATAAGATGATCTTCAGCTTTGTCCATGAGCACAGCCATAATTGGATCTTACTTCAACTGGAAAGATTCTCCTTTTGAATTTTGAATATTCCCTTAAAGTGACAGCTGTCTCTCTTTTCACCTCTTCTCTTTTTTTTTGTCTGATGTATGGTGCCTGTAATTTATTCTTATCATGACCTCTTTCTGGTAATTTTCCCCCTTTTTTCTTAGTTGAGCTGTCTCCTTCTGGCTTCATTTGCTCCCTATGACTATCAACTTTCTAAAAGCCACTGATCACATCTCAGGCTGAAAATACCCTAGAACTTCACCATCTTTCTTGTCACTGGGTTGAGTTTCTGAAACTCCGTTTTATATGGAAATCTGAACATGTAGATAACATGGTCATGAACCTAATACACTACTCTGACTGTCATTATCACTACTATACTACTTTTTCTGTGCTACCATCACCATTACTATTCACTTTGCTTTTATTATGTTAGTCTCTATACTAGCAGTTTGTATCTCTTATCTCATTTAATTCTCACAACAACCCTGTGAAAGTTGATAATAATATAATATCCATTTTACAGATGAAAAAATGGAGGCTTAGAATGTTTAAATAACAGATATGCTCTCTTTTTTGTGGGGATAGAATGAGAAGTCAGGATTCTGCAACACACAGAGGGCCCTCACCAGAAGCGGACCATGCTGGCATCTTGGACTTCCATTCTCCAGAAGTGTAAGAAATTAATTCCTATTGTTTTTATAAGCCAATACATAGTGTGCATTTTATTCATATTGCAAAGGGATTCTTGACTTGATACTAGGATTTGTGATGGAATGATTTTTAGTTAGTATTTCTTTTGGTTTATAAATTATTAGAACATCTATAAAGAACTTGTTGATAAAAAAGTCAAATAAGAATATAGGAATTAAAAATACTTAAACTTTATGATTCATCTTTAATCAATCAGACTATCTAGGTCTTCTAAGATACATATAAATTGTAACTTCTTATAAGGTCATAAAACATAGGAGGCTCATCCCCTACCCTTGAGTCATATATTATACCCTAGTTGGGTAGAACATGTAAGCACATATGCACACACACACACACACACATACACACACACACTACAGTTACCTTGAAGATACATCAACACAGTTTATAAATATATTTATCAGGATATCAAGATGACTGGCAAAAAGAAAATAATCACCCATTTTTTATTGCAGTGTTTTTGAGCCTGTTTTATTGTTTGTTATTATTATTATCATTCTCCCCTCCTAAGAAGTCTTTATGTACTTTTTATTTCCTTCTTTCCAACCATAAAATTTTAATCCAAAGATATGCAGTGTATCTGTTTTTATATTGTGGGCAATATGGAGACCACAACCGCTGCAATAGCTAAGATTTTTTTCACTCCCCAAAAATAAATTTCACCCCTTCAGAAGGGGATACGCCCCTGTCGAAAATGCATACTTTAACATTATGCAACATGTATGTTGGAATTTAATGTTGTATTCTGAAGCACCATTTTATAATCACATAATCTTATTTTATCACCAACTAGAAATGTTTCATGTTTTTAATTTTTTATATGAATTTGATTGAGTCCATTAATTTGTACATTTCATGTCCTTTATTAAAATTCTTCTACCTGGTAACAGTTGATATCAGCAAGTGCATATTAAATCAAATACTGAAAGTTCAAGTAGGTTAAAAGTATAAAAAATTCCCTTCAATGACTTGAGAGTCGAGCCGGGTAGTTGCATCAAATTTCTAAAATACCAGAAATTACCATTGTCCCCTACTGAGGGCAAGTCACAATTTGAACAACTAGTAAAAAATGTTGATTGCGTTTATCTGACTATAATTTGTATCAATCCAGCAGTATAATAAACATCAAAGTAACCTCCACATAATGGCAAAAACAAGGCATAAAATTCAAACTCAATATCCTGTAAATGTGTCCCGGCTGGAGCCCTGGAGATTGTCTCCAGACTTGTAACACAATCAGGTCTGGGGAAATACCAAGAAAATGTTTTCTTTCAATCACTTGTAATTGGCATTCTTAAAGTGAAGGGAAGAAAATAAAAGGGATGGGATCTTTCGATTTGCTGCTTTTGTTTGGAATTGCTCCAAATCACAAAGTAACTACAGGGCAAATTGACATCTTCTCAGTTGAGTTGTAACCTTTTCCTCCCCCATTTCTTTCCAAGGTTTGTAAACAAACAGATCTGAGTCAGGACATTGAAAAGTTGATCTCAAACCAAATGTCTCATCCTGGCATTTTAGGCTGTACATAATCTCTACTCACTTTTACACTCTCCAACAGTATTTCTCTTTCTTTTTCATGTAAACCTTTAACTATTTTCTCTAAGTTTCTTTGTCGTTACACCCTGAATAAGCCATGCTAATGCCTACCTTGGCAAACAGCTGTTCTCATTTCCTGGTGTTTTTTGGGCATCCCCTCTCCTCCCTGACTAGGAGAGGCATACTCATCCATCAAGATCTTTAGTGAGGCATTCTCAAAAATCCATACATTGATACATCTCTTCCCTTTCTGATAGTACTTGCTTTATCTCAACTGCTCCATATGTCATGTTATTGATGTGGCAGATATTCAATCAGCAAATGTTTAGTAAGTACTTACAACATGCCACACACTGTTTCTAGGCATCAGGAGTAGACTAGGGAACAAAACAGATGAATCCCTACCCTCAAAGGATTTATATGCTAGTAGGGGGAAATGAAAAATAAAAATATAAGAGATAAAATAGTACATACAAAAATAAAACTAACACATAATATTTTTTAAAGTAATCCCTACCCCCAACATGGGGCTCAAACTCACAACCACGAGATCAAGAGTTGCGCTCTCTACCATCTAGGCCAGTCAGGCACCCCTAAACCATAGTATTTTAGATGAGAGGCCAGCGACCTTCTTCTGAAAAGGGCCAGATTATATGACTATTTAGTTTTGAACTTGTGATATGAAAACAGCTAAGACAGTATGTAAACAAAAATGAATGTGGTGCTGTTCCAACAAAACTTGGCTTGTGAACACTGAAATTTGAATCTGATAAAATGTCCCCATGTTATGGAACATTCTTCTTTTGATTTTTTAAAAACATCGAAAAATATAAAACTTCTCATTAGCTCACAGATCATAAAAAAAGCAGGAGGTGGTCAGGATTTGACCCCAAGAGCCTATGTTGAGAGAATGGCAAGTACTCAGGAAAATAAAGTCAAAGAAATGGGCCAGGGAACACAGACAATATGAAGTCAGATTGCAGTGTTACAGAGAGTGGAATTGAAAGAAGTGGGGTGTTGGTGGCTCAGTCAGTTAAGCATCTGACTCTTGATCTCGGCTCAGGTCTCAATCCCATGGTTGTGAGTTCAAGCCCCATGTTGGGGTCTACAATGGGGGTGGAGCCTACTTAAAAAAAAAAGAATGGAAGGAAGAAACATAAATTTCACTTAACAATAAGGAATTTAAGAAATATAATCTTAATTTTTCTACCTATTTCAGTCTCTATCTCACTTATTATTCCCAGTTTCTTCACTTGGGATCCACAGATACAACCCCTCACCCTCCAGGAGAGCCTGTGTGTAGAAGAGTATTTCACAGTTATTTTTGATTATTATTTTTAAACCTATTTATTTTTTATTTATACTTTTAAAATTTTTATCCTGAGGAGGACTCTATAGCTTCACCAGCCTGACTGAGAAATCCATGGAACAAAACTATTTGAAGATCATTATCAGGTCCCAAGAGACTAGATGGAAGGGTGGAATTGGAATTTGGACCTTGCTATTATTAACTGCCTCTTATTACCTAGTTGACCCTATATCTCCTGCATAAAAGTCCCTTTATCTTCTAAACAGATATACTCTAGGGACACTCAGCTCTTCAGCTCCAGAATTAGCCCAGAATCTTTCTCCTTTGCCAACTCCAAACCAGCATTCCATAGCCCAGTTCCACCTCTTACCTTTTTGGTCTCTGGCTCTTAGCAATGCCTCCATCTGGCCCAGTAACTCCCTCTCATAGTTATTCCAAAACCCTCTCCCCTCATCTTCTCCCACCACTGACTACCTGCCACACATTACTGGTCTGGACTTATCCTAGTCAAAATATATTAATACTTTGTTTGCATGTCTAACACATGTTATACATTAGGTATTGTATTATTCTCCCAACTGCATTATCTTACTGAATCCTATCAACAGCCTATGATATAGCTAGGCTATTATCTTTTATTGACATTTTATAGATGAGTAAACTGAGGCACAGAATGATTAAGTAACTTAACAAAGACTGGATTTTAATATAGGTAATTTAGCTAAATTGTCCATGCACTTACTAAATGCTCATGATGGCATCCAAGGTACGTAGTTACTCAGTACTTTTAAGAAGTAAATATTTTGCTAAATTGAAGCAACAAAATATTAAAAAGGTAATATATCATGATCAAGTGGAGTTTATTCCAGAATTGAAGGGTTGGCTTAATATTTGAAAATCAACAAGGTAGTTCACAATACTAGCAAACTGAAAAAGAAAAGACATAATCATCTCAGTTGATGCAGAAAAAGCATTTGGCAAAGTTTGGCATCCAATCCTGATGAAAGTTCTAAGCAAATTAATAATTCAAGGAAACTTCATCAACCTGACAAAGGATATCTGTGAACACCTACAGCCAGCATCATAACTAATGGTGAAATTCTGAATGTTTTATCCCAAGGCTGGACACAAGATAGGAATGTCTGCTCGCACCAATTCCATTTGACATTATACTAGAAGCTTTAGCCAGTGTAATAATCAGGCAATGAAAATAAATACAATACTTCCAGATTTTAAAGGAAGAAGTAAAATTGTCTTTATTTCAATACGATGCAATCTATATAGAAAATCTAGTGAAAGCTATCAAAAACAAAAAGAAAAACAAAAGAAAACTGGAACTAATAACTGCCATTAGCATTCACAGTTACTTACTCAAGAGAAAAGGAAATATATATCTGTACAAGTCTTGTACACAAATGTTCAGAGAAGCTCTATTTGCAATAGCCAAAACTTGGAAACAATCCAAATACTCATCAGCAAAGGAATGGATAAACAAATTGCAATGTATTCATATAGTGGAATATTACTCAGCAATAGGTAGGAAGAAGCTATTGCTGCACACACAACATGAGTGAATTTCAAATAATTATGCTGAGTGAAAAAAAGCCAAACCAAATAAAGGTACATACTATATGACTTCATTTATGTAAGAATCGAGACAATACAGACGAGCCTATAGTGGCAGACAGTGTCTGAGAGGTGGTTTGGGGAGGAGGATTGGGCTGGACAAGACAGCGATAACAAAAGGTCATAAAGAAACTTTGGGAAGTGATGATACGTTTATTATCTTGACTGTGGTGATGCTTTCACTGGTATACGCATATGCCCAAACTGATTGAATTGTATACTTTAAGTGTATGGAGTTTGTTATCTATCTATTACACCTCAATAAAGCTGTTAAAGGTTATGTCTGTATTTTTATCCTTCTGGTATCAACTGAAATTTAACAAATGTTATCCATAAGAGCTTGTGACTTGCCATACTCTATGCAATGTCTAGCCCTATGGTATATCCAAATATGTCAGAGTAATTGTCATTACTTAAAAAGTGCCTTACCTACAATGCATAAGCTATAAAGAAAGTTCACTGCCATGCCAATATACACTTATACTGCATAAATTACTCTTCCATTCTGATGTCACCAGTGTAATTGCTCAGATAACTGAAAGTAAAATCAAAAGTTCATTCTGTAAAGAAGTGTTAACTTTAGCTTAAATGAGCAATGACCATTAGCCAAGCCATTAGACTAATATTTAGAAATAGCTTAAAAATGAACTGTAACAAATGTGTAAGGAGCCAGATTCTCCAGAAGCATAGAAGAGGCACTTAGTTTGGCACTTTGGGGAGCTGTAATAATTAGGGTACCCAATAAATTCCTGCCTTAGGACACCAAAATGTTGGCTGAAGGCTAGAAAAACTACTATAACTTTCAGAGCTGTATAACTTACTTCCAGGGATTCATTCCAAAACGACTTTTATGTATCCCATGTCACTGGCATAAGCTTAAAAAAAAAATGTTTTCAAACTTTTCAAGGAACCAAAATTATGTAGCTTAAAAAGTTGTAGGATTTCATTCTCTCCTTGCATATGTATATTATAATAAACAAAAATTAAATTTCCTCCCTGTAATCTATTTTAAAGAAGAATGAGTCTGAATTTGATAAAAAATTTCCATAATCATCATCAAAGCCTAGACTTTTAAAACTGGAGGAGGCTTAGAAATCAGCTAGTTCCATTCTCCATTTTAAACATGAAAAATTGAAACCTACAATGATGTGCAAAATTGATATGCTGAGATAACAGAGAATAGGAACTAAAACCCAGAATACTTACTTCATTCTCTCTCTCTTCTGATGATTGCAAGCAAAGGGAAAAGACAGATCTTGAGATTTAAGAACAAAATTTCCTGTGTCCTGAGTTCTTCAAATTATTATTCAGTGAAGTAGGCTATTTACTCCACAAATGTACGGCTTCTATATCCTCCAATACTACAGGCTTCATTCACACTTCGTTTGTTAAAAAATGTCATGAATATTAAATAATTGACAGCTGCATACTTTGACCCATGCCTGAAGCAAGCACCAGGTATATTAGGAACAGTATAGTTTTACAAAGAATAGAAAGATAGAGCTAATTAAATCCTGGAGAACTCATCTGCAGAGATGGAGGTGCCCTCTGGCATTTGTTAACACCAGGCAAAAGTCACTAATTATCGCTATACTAATCATGACACTGAAGTGCTTAGGACCAGCCTGGTGTGCTTTTCTATGCCTATAATTTTTTTCAGAAAAAGTGAAACCATCAAGGAAGTTGACAGGTGTCATTTTACTCAAATGGAGTTGCTTTCAACAAATCTAAAAAGGAAATGCATTTTCCCCATTAGATCAAATTAAACAATGAGAATGCTTTCTTCACTCTCTTGTTAGTTGTTAAGAAAAGGATTATAGGGAATGACTCCTGCCTTGAAGGATTGGCATTTAGGCTGTTGGGCAGTGATCCTACACCTAAACTATAATACATTATTACTAATTGATGGACATTGATGGAAACCAATAACATTTAATTTAATTCAGAAAATATTTATTGAGTCCTTGTAAGGGGCCAGTTACTATGCTTGGTCCTGTGGATGAAAACTGTTCCAGATTGAAAACCTATAATCTTGTGACTTGAAATTATGCATTTTCATGACTACCTTTTAGAGCTAACTCTGTATCTGCATTTTTAAGAAAGGCTAATATATATGTGTGATTTAAAAAGTATTTAGAAGGATGTGTTTTCCCAGAATGTCACAGTCTTCTTGCCTAGGACGATGCAAAACTGAGATTCTTGAAGATTATCAAAACTGTGAAGAACCTAGGAGATTATTTAATCACCACCTCTCATTACAAAAAGGAGGAATCATGAACTCAAACAACTTACCCAAGTCCACTAATCACTCATAATATTGGTGGCAAAGTCAGGGTACAAGTACGCTCTGATTTCTTTTCAGTTTTGTTTTGTTTTGTTTTACTACTCTTTCATTTTTTAAAGTTATTTTTTCTTCACCTCTTTAGCACACACACACACATCTTCTTAAATATGAACAATAGATGAATGCTTGCATTTTTACTTACTGGGGTAAAATCTGTTTTATTCAATTTAATTCAAAAACATGGAAGTTTGATAATTGTATAAGAACAATAACATAATTATACATAGTGAGTTTATGAGGAGGAGTAAAGTAGTATTTTGGTTAAGAGTAGAGACTTTGGAGTAATTTAGCTTGGATTTCAACCCCAAGTACAACCCTTCTGCTTTTGTAAAGGTACTTAACATTTCCATGTCTCAGTTTCCACATCCTTGAAATAAAGTATGTTAAAATACAGGATGAAATGAGATTATGTAGCTTTTTCTGAGAGCTTCCATGCCTGGGGAAGCAGAACACTTCCACGTGCCACCAAACTGGACCCCAAGCTCCAAGAAGACAGAAACTCCTTTGTTCGAGACCTGTTGATTTGTATCATTTATCATATCCTTTAATGAACTAGTAAACATGAAAGAAAAAGGGAAAAAAAAGAAAGAAATGAGATTCTGTGAATGAAACATTTCTTATAGTCTTTGGCACACAGTGTGCACTCCTAAAATATTAAAAAACAAACAGCAAAAGCTGTATTTGGATACATTGAAAAAGGCAGAGTCTTCAAATTCCAATCTTCATGTAGAACTCAATTTCATTCTAAATAAAAATCAAATAAGCTCTATAATGTTAGCAGTGTCATAGCCAAATTCTTACCATTAATTTTATTGAATCATATTGGCTAAGTCAGGGTAAGATGCAGCAAATAAATATTTTTTGATAGAAAAAGTCACTGATTATAAACTGATGCCTACGTCTTACAGAAACTTAAAAGCTTAGGGGAAAACAAAGAAGCAAAAAAGATTAGTACATCATGATGGCAACTAGAAAGTGTTTGAAAATGAGTATGATATAATCATAGCACATCAAAACTTGTGGAGTGAAAACAAAGCGCTATTTAGAAATAAGTTTTACACCAAAAGGTTTATATTTAAAAAAAATTAAGCTAAATATTCAATACAAGATATTTAAAAGAACAACTGTAATTAAAAGGAATTAAAACAAAGAAAGTAGTAAATAAATGCTAATCAAATTAAAATTAAAAGGAAAGAAAAGAATCAACAAAATTAAAAGCAAGTGTTCTTTGAAAAATCTATTGAAACAGACAAATTTCTAGCAAAATTGACCATGGAACAAAAATGTAGAAATAAATGATATTAATATGAAATAAGTGGCTAAATATATAGGTTTCATTTAAAATATATAGAGAAAATATTATGAATTTGAAAGCATAAATGAAATAGAAAATTCCCTATTAAATATAATCTATTACATTTTGTATAAGTAGAAATTTTAAATAAATCAGTCTTATAACCATTTAAGATTTGACTGACTTGTGAAAAACTTACCAACATGATATATAAAAGACTCAGTAATTTAGAGATAGTTCTACCTCATAATTAATGAATAGATAATCCCAATATTGTGTAAACTCTTACAGAAAATAGAAAGGGAGTCTGTTCTATATCCCATTCTCTCAAGAATTAAAGCTTGATTAAATAAACTCACCAGAACAACCTGTGGAACTAAATTTGTGATATCGCACTCCTCCCAAGTAGTCTGCAATGGATATAATTCTAGGCTAGAACAAACATTTCAGAAGAGAAGGGTCCTCCCATATCCTTCTCAAATCAGACCCTAGGCACACAGCTAACTCTTCAACCTCTGACTAAAATACAGTCTTTTGTCATTGTTGTCCTAAAAACTGATGGGTAGCCAAAAAAACCACTGGGCAGGGAAAATTTAAAATAATTCCCCTTCCCTCTGCATGCTGTGATTTCAGAAATCTGTTAAGCTTTTGCTTAGAAATGGTGCCGAAAATTAGTGGTTTGAAATAAGCATTCATTATTTTTCATGACACTCTGGGTAGACTGGGCGACTACCTGGATTGAGTCAGCTTGGCTGGAATGAATGATCTGGGAGAGCTTCCCTCCCATGTCAGTTGGCAAGCTGATTGGGCTACATGACCTCAGCTGGGTTGGCTTGACTCTGCTCCACATGGTCTCTCATCCTTGAGGAAGCTTGCTTGTGCTTCTGCACATGGCATTCTCCAGGTTCCAAAAAGCAATAAGAGATAGATGTGCAAGTACTTTCCAATTCTTCCTGGCCAATCCAGTCCAGATTCAGTGTGAGAGGGCCCTACCAATGGGCAGAGATGGGGGGAGGATTATAATTTATATCAAATTTTTATACCAATAGCAAAATAGATAATATTTGTTGATTTAAGATTTTAGTAGGGCAGCTGTATTGAAAAAATCCAATTACCAGCACAAAGTGTTCTGTACATAGTCACTGTTGGGCATGTTGATCTTATATCATCGATTTCAATTTAATTCAATCAATTCACTGATATTCTCTCTCTGCTCTGATACATACAAGAGGGATTAAATATGTTCATGGTTCTCAGTGCACTTAAAATTTACTTGGGATAAGACACCATCATTTGAAAAATTTAAAAAATCTTCTCAAAGCATTAATTATGCACCCACCTAAAAGGAAGAGACAACAGATTCCAAAAGAACCAACAAGAAGGGAGATCATAAGCAGTAAAGCATAGAGACAGGAAATACTTGAGTAAACAAATGGAACTTGAAGAATTAGTAGAAATTTTCTAGAGAAAAGAGAAATTGAGGGCTTTCCTAAGTGAGAGGAACAAAAAAGTAAAAGTGGTGAAAGTAGGACTAATCCTGTCATAAGCTGGAGGTTTATAGTAAACTACTCTAGCATGCACTGAAGAGTGAATGGAAGCAAAACAGGTTCTTTTGGATTATAGAAGACCTGGTTCTCTGTTCTTGCTGATAATCACCTAGACTAGAGTTGATGCTATAGGCCAGAACCTAACTTCTGCTCCTCTTCCCTAAGTTTTTGTTCAACTGTTTTAACCCCAGCATTAAAAATCTAAGCAGCTTGAAGTCGTGGGTAGGAGCAGAGCTGCTTAAGTGACTTCACTTCTAATTAGGTGGTATTTAGCTGAATCTAGGATACACGAATCCTTTGCTACTTATCTCACAGAGTGCCAGATTGTGTGATAATGTATGCAGAGGAGATGTTCTACACAAATCATACTTTATATTGCTTCAAGACTTCTGCTCCCATATTCTGTACAGGGTATCCCTCCATACAACCACTACTGCTATTGATGGCTGCTCTTTGGGAGATGTCCATCTTAGGGCCAAAAACAATACCACAAAGGTCAGTATCAAAGAGTATAAAGCGGGGCGCCTGGGTGGCTCAGATGGTTGGGCATCTGCCTTCAGCTCAGGTCATGATCCCGGGGTCCCAGGATCGAGCCCCGCGTCTGGCTCCTGACTCGGTGGGGAGCCTGCTTCTCCCTTGCCCTCTGCCTCTCCCCTGCTCATGCTCTCGCTCTCTCCCTGTATCTCTCTGTTTCAAATGAATAAATAAAATCTTTTAAAAAAAAAAAGAGTATAAAGCACAGATGCTTACTCTACAGGTCTTCTGGTAGGACTATGAGCAGTGAAGTTGGCACTTAAAATGGACTCTTAGTTATAGAAGGAGACAGAAACTGTATGACATGCCTACAACAGACATCATTACAGAAGATAATTTCAGAATTGAGGTGGTAACACCTTAAAATGCTGTAGGTAGTGCAAGGATGATGAGAAATGAAAATGTCTTCAGATTTGACAATTAGGTAAAGCAGCATGAATTTGCCATGACTTAGCTTCTGAAAGACAAGGAAGATTTTATGGAACAGTGAGGATTGGAATAAAGAATATAAAGTGGTTAGTGTATGCTTAGGAATAGGTGTGAGAACATTATTGATTAGGGAATAGCATCAGAAAACATCCTGAGGAGGGAAAGGCTAAATAGATGGAGAAGATGAAGGAGATGGTAGAGAAGGAAATCAATTCAAATCTTACAATCAAGTTAATTACTATTAGTAAGTATTTATTGAAGAACTAGGATATTTACATATGGAGAAATACCAACAATCAAGAAAATTTACTGCATTTAAAAATGTAAGAAAGTGAGCCAAATTGACCAAGTAGGTTAAACATTTTATAAAATGTTACTTTCTGATATAGGCATTTTCTTTCACACCACTATCTTCATTTCTCATATTCTAATTGAATGAGTATTTAAAGACAAATGTCATTGAAAGCGATTCTAGCCTGTTGTTCCTTATTCTTACCCAGCTTTTGTAAGAAACGCCTTAAATTACTAAATTATAGTAATTTGGAACTGTCAAACCTCCTTCCTGTCATGGAAGCAATCTAAAATCCTAGAATTTGATGACATCACCACATCAATCCTTCTGTCTTTTTGGAGGAATACAATTTACACTGCCCAGAAGAACAAGGTTCTAAAACAGTATTCTGAGGTATTCTCATTTTCCCATCTCTGAAGCTAACAAATAATACTTATTATCCACACTATCTGGAATTGTCATCTTTTTTTTTTGAATTAAAACTATCAAACCTTCTCAATTTATCCTTAACCTCCTTTGTAGAAAAACAAAATAGTTTAATTGACAATAATTTCCTGAGCTTTATTCTCCTTTCCTAGCCCAGAAGTGTTCAAAATGACTCAATTAAAAAATATATATGCAATCTTCAAGATGAAGAGGAAAATAAAATTTTTATATTATTTTATATTTTAGCTTCTTTTATATTTTCTCATTTATTCATAGAATGAATGATTGGACATCCCATTGGCTTAAACTGTCTTCTCCTGGAATTTCCAACCTATCTTTCAGATCCAATCTATATGACAACAAGTTTTAAAGCTATAGCAAATGGCCAACATATGGATATCACAGAAAGACCCTTAAGAGTAGAGATCAAGGTCCGGGTAAGGTCTATTCAGGTTACATGGTAACTGGACAAATTGGGTCTTTAGACTAGAAACTTGATTCTGCCTATGCTGGATAGAATCTGGCAGAGCATAATGGGCAGTTTGTTTTTAAATATAGAAAGAACGTTGGGAGCATGGATCAATTGTCTAAGAAGCAAGATGTACTGAAGAGTACTAGAGTAAATATTTAACAAATATGTATTTGAAAAAAGACTTTTATCTGGAATTTATAAAAAAATGTAATACTTATTAATAATCCAAATTTAAGCAATTAAAAATTTGACAAATCAGCAAAACTTAAAAAAAACCACTCAGGGTGCCTGGGTGGCTCAGTTGGTTGGGCGACTGCCTTCGGCTCAGGTCATGATCCTGGAGTCCCGGGATCGAGTCCCGCATCGGGCTCCCTGCTCGGCGGGGAGTCTGCTTCTCCCTCTGACCCTCCCCCCTCTCATGCTCTCTATCTCATTCTCTCTCTCAAATAAATAAATAAAATCTTTAAAAAAAAAAAAAAACCACTCAAGTAGAGATATGGCAAATAAACGTTAAAAGGATGGTGCAATTATAAATCATTAGGGTAATGCAAATTAAAATTGCATTGAGATACAACTACACACCTATTAAAAATTATGACAATGTCAGATATTGGCAAGGCAGGAAAGAAACTAGAACTTTTACATATTGCTTTTGGAACTGGAAAATAGCACATCCACTTTGGACAAAAATTTGGCAGTTTCTTCAAAATTTAAACACAATTTCCATGAGACCTAGCCATCTCATTCCTAGGTGTTTTCCCAAAAGAAATGAAAACAAACATCCCCAAAAAGACTTGTCTTTGAATTTTAATGCAGCTTTATTCATAGTAGTTCCCAATTGTAAACAACCCAAATGTTTAGCAGTTGATGAATGGAAACAAACTGTAAGATTGCCATACAGCTACTATTACTCAGCAATAAAACAGAATGAACTACTGATGCATATAACACCATAGAGAAATCAAAAGCATATTGTGCTAAGAGAAAGAAGTCATTCACAAAAGTCTACATTCTGTATAATTTATTTGCAGTTCTGGAAAACACAAGATGATAGTCATATAAAGAGGACCAAAAGTTTGGAATTAAAGGAGGGAATTAATTACCGAGGGGCACAGGAGAATTTTGGAGATTTATGGAAAAACATTTCAAGCCAATTAAATTGTATCTTTAAAATAGATGAAATTTATTATATGTAAATTTTCCTGGAACTTAAAAGTCATGACTCCTTCATTACAATTTTAGTATATGTGCTGCCGAAGCGAGCACATGACTCCTTCATTACAAAAACTCCTCTTTTTTGCACCGAAGTACCTTGAAAGGCTTTATCTTTCCATTTATATTTCTTTCCTACATAGTAAAATCCAGCCAAACTAGATGGTACAGCTCTTCCCTGAACACATGTCACAGTTATCTTCACATCTTTGCCCATGATATTCATACTTCTTTGTTTTTAGAGTATGGCATTAGAAATCTAAGAATATTTTAGAAATTATAAAATATTCCTCAAATAGGCCAAGTGGCTTGTGCAAAGTCACAGATCTAGTGCAGTGTCAGAACCAAACTTAAATTCAGATTTCCTGATTCCAGATCCAGGGTTTGCTACCATCATGGGCTTCTTCCATACACTTGGAATCAAATACCCACTGTATCTACCTGTCACATTGATTTCACTAGAACATGCAATATTTCTCTAATTTTAAATCCACACCTAATTTTACTCAGATCGTTTTTTCCATTGAATTATTTTACCTTGTTTTATACTAATGTGTGTTTCTCTCTGACTTCTCCATTACATTGTAAGTCTGAAGGCGGTAATGTATCTGGCTTTTCCCCTCAGAATATCTAGCAGAATGGTTGGTAGATAGATATCACTCATTGAAAAACTATTTTGTTTCTTTTGTGAAGGGATGTTGTGGGACACTGAATCAAACTGATTTATCAGAGGAAGTATCTCTGCTTAAAACATAGGAGGACTGGCCCTGTGTGATAACTTGAGTCTTAGAGATCAGAACCTCCTATGAAAAATATTTGAAAACCTAATATTTCAACTGTTTGCTTCAAGGAAAAATAATTTCTATCATAAACATTTAAATATCTCTGCCTGTTGAGGCAGAGATATTTAAAAACCTTAAATTCAAAAAAATTAAACTAAACGGCAAAGCAGTGGACCCCGGTGAGCTGTATTCCTGTAGCAAAACTTTCTCGGAGAAATGGTTGGTCTGCATCCTCTGTCTTTTTTCCCCACTTAATGAATATTTCAGTTGTTTTATGCATACAATATTACACTGGCAAATGCTTGTTTAATAGACTGAAGCTAATGAAAATAGAAGTCATGAATGTGTCAACTCTAATCCTTTAGTTCTTACATCACCTGAGTTTTCTCCAAATCCTTGCAATAGATTTTTCCCCAAGGATTCTTAAAATCAGACTAAGTTAGTTTCTTTGTAGAGTGGATGAAAAATAGAAGGATGTCCAAAAGCAGAAGGCTGGATAACTTCATTCCAGTAGTCTTTCTATTAGGGTTCCTAAAAACCCTCATCCACCTCTGTCTTGGAACTGAAATGCCCAACTCACGTTGATCATGACATCACATTATTTTTTATTTTGTACATTTTCTAATTACTGAAACAACTTAAAAATTAGTCTGCCAAACCAACGTAAGTTCTCTTCAAGAAAGTATGGAAAATGTGAGAGATTCTAGAAACCTGGAAAAAGGCAATTGTTTGAAATTCCATGAATTCTAGATTTATGAGTTCCGAGGGATTATTCAAAAGTAGCTAAGAAAAGAAGCAGTGATTAGTGGGAGCCAGCATAGATTTACTAAAAGCACATCTTATCAGCCCTTTAATTTTCCAGTTTGACCAGGTTATTATAGATAGATAGATAGATAGATAGGTAGATAGATAGATCTCTATATGTATCATAAAAAGTCCCATATTTTATTTTACTGTGCAATTTAACAGCTTTTATTTAAAAGGAGAGGTTCAAGATACTCTATACACTTGCAGATTAATACCTGAATAACCAAGCTTAAAAAGTATTTATTACTAGATTGCTGTCAACCTCAAAGATAGTTCTTGACACGGTGACATGAACATTTTTATCATAATCTATATGACAATAAAGAAGATACATGCTCAGAAAATCAGTGAGTATCCTGATTTTGAAAAGGAGGGTGACTGTGTTAGATGACAAAATAAAAATCTCAAAAGATCATGGCAAGCCTGAGCAATGAGCTGAATCTAATGGCATGAACTTTAACAGGGATGAATGTGGGGACAGTAAATGAATTTAAAAGATCAACTCCTAAAGTGAGACAGAGATAGGTAAAAGCATAATCATGTTAATAAACAGCAAGCTCAGTGTTAATCCACCTTGCACTGTGGCTACAAAAAAGGCTCATAGACATTTAGTTTATATTAGAGAGCGTGTGAAAACAACTAGAATTTGAGGGGTGTGGAATTATTGCTCTTCTCTGCATAGGAGGGTTACATTCCATTATTGGCACTGTTCTGTATGGACACAAAGGTCATGAAGAATGACCAAGATGTTAGAAAGATTGGAAATCATGCCATGTGAGAAACAATTAAAGGAATTAAGGAGGTTAGCCTCAAGAAGATGAGAGTCCAAGGGAGATATGATAGCAGTTTAAAACTATTTAAAGAAATTTTGTGTGAAAATAGCCAATGAAGAAATTTAGGCAGTAGGAAATAAGGCAGTAGAGTGCAGACCTGCAACCACAAAGTGGGAGGTTATCTTTGTACTTAAATGCCAGAGTAACACCTCGATGAGTTTCAAAAAATTCTGTTAAATACCTATTTTAATAAAGAAAGAAGATAAATATCCAGAATGAGTTTCCAACTTTGTCAGCCTCTGGGAAGAGATTATGAACCAAGAAAAATATATGTTATAGAGAGCTGTTGTTGACCTTTCAAACTACAGAAACTTCTGTAGAGGTGAGATATAAACCAAATTAAAAGATGAGATGACAATAAAGCTGTTATTTTACAAAAGAGATAAAATGGGATGATTTCTGAGAATTATTTGACTCCTCACTTGAGGTGCTTTCAGAGTGAGCATTAAGTGGCAAGCCGAATAAACATCAAGAAACTGGAACTAGTTTTCTAAACAGCCATAGGCAAAATAACAGTAACACCCTAGGCTTACCTGGGTCACAGTTTAGAATGCTTTTCTGCTCCTATCCACCTGGACCCAGTCAACCACTTGGTCAACAGTCTGGCTGTTTAGGGTCTGGTGGCCGAGGAAGGTCGTCTACTTTTATTCAACGAGGCATGTCCTCTATGGCCTTACACTTTAAGTGGGGGCTGCTGCATGCAGTTGCATTGGAACAGAGATCTGGAATGGGAAGCTGGGATTTAACTCAAACATTTATTTAAAAGCAAAATACTCCTGTTTGGAAACAAAAAAGGATTATTCAGAGTATAGTACTGAGTCAGTGAAGATTTTGAGGGAGCCAACCCTCTCTATCCATGCACCCCTTGATACCAAAACTGACCCTATCCCCTATTCAAAACCACCATTAGCCTGGAGTCATTTTGGAAAAGATTTGATAATTTCCAACAAGATGCAGGTGATAGGCAATGGTTTGATAGTTTACCACTACGATGTACGTCATTATTTTATTACAATGTATATTAAATACGATGCCTTTAAACAAATGACTTTAATGATGGAATTTGAGGCAATGGTTTTGAGCCATGGAGAGATGTTTTGGCATGGAGATTCTTTTCTCACTCTCTAACAAATTGTGTCATTTTCTGCCATTATCAGACTGGTGGGGTAGATACACTCTTTCCAAGTGAAAGCAAAATAAAATATCATCTAGTGAAAGAACAAATTTTAGATTTGGGAAATACCTTTAATGTTGAACTAAGTAATATCTTTAAATTTCTATGAAGATATGAAGTTTCCCAAACGAGGAATATAGTTATGTTACCAGCTGTGTATTTTAATTCCTTACCGGAAAAATAAGTTTTTACTCTGAAATAAAATGTACAACCTTTAACTGATTTAGAAATAAAATCCTTTTAGCACAAATTCCCCTTTCAGGGTCCCTAAGTGTGAGTAGCCTGGTACCCCAGTATATTCAGCTCAACTCAATTTACTAATCCTGCCAAAAATATTCAGCTAATACTTTGAAAAGGGTGTGTGAGTGAATGATTTAAAGGAGTTTTCTTGTATCTTCAAAGAATAAACTATTTATTGATTCATTCATTCATTCATTGTGGGAAGCAAATTAACTAGATGACTTTGTGCTTTCTCATTATGTCTTTAGTTCAAAAGAAATTCAGATTAAATGGACTACACTAGGTCATCCCTTGGAGTAACTGTGAAGATGTAAAATTATTCAAAAATCTACATATATTTCAGTGGACTTCACCCTTATATGGTTCCATCCACCCCAGAAAACTAGGATATTACATCTGACCCATTTCTATCACTCCCTCAAAACACACTCATTTGTTCCAATCCTATCAGGGACCAAAATTCTGGATTTTTTTTCAGCTTAAACTTTGGAGATTAATGTTTATTTTTTTATAATTAACCATGAAAACCCATTAGGAACAAGGATTTATCATTTGAAGGGTAAGTCAGATGATACAAACTTCAGAAGCCAATGCAGAAGGAAAGATTTGTGGAGTTGCAGAGACCAACTCCATGTAAAACCTAATGTAAGCAGCCTCCTGTGTGTCAGGCCCAATACATGCAAGGGGGCTTGGAAAAGAGAGTAGATTTTCACTAGAAGAAGCCAAAATGTTAATAGCTTTCTTTTCTGAATTGCTTATATTGTTTGACCACTGATTTTTAGATTACCCTTACCATGTCATTGCTCTGTTCCTTTCTATACTTTTAGTGTGGTTTCATGGACAACAAGAACCACCTGCTTCTTCTTTTCCCCCAGCATCACTGAGGCATCTCGCTGAAGTCCAAACTAATGCATGAATAGAATAGATAGTAGTTAAGGGCATTAAGAAAACTGATCCTTCCCCAAATCCTCCCTCTACTCTCCTTCAATCCTAGTTAAAAAAAAAAAATAAAGCATTTAATTCTAGAGTCAGAGATATAAAATACTTAAAACTTTTTTGATGGCTGCATAATATTCCATTGTGTATATATATATATATATATATATATATATATATATATATATATATATATATATA